>NC_133821.1:83768857-84071960 GCF_047830755.1 Zonotrichia albicollis
CATGGTAAATGACTCCTGATGCTTCTGTATAGATATAATATTGTTGTATCATATAAGCATGAACATGAAATGGCTTAATGTATCACTGAACTACAGATAAAATCCAGGTAAAATATGGACATTTTATGCAGCTCTCAATTTTTTTCAAGAAATGTTGAGAAAAGTGTATAAATACCTTGATTTCAAGCAGGAATTTTTAATACAATTATAAATGTTCTAGACTGATGCTATCTTTTCATCAAAAGTTTTTACTTTAAAAAGCAAGGGAAAGAAGAACAAACAGAAAAATAATATTTGTTCCTTCAGTTCTTCAGCCAACAGTTTTCCCATTCAGGAGAAAAAGAAAAAGGAAAGGAAAGTGCTCAGAAGAATATTTTTTCCCTTTTTTTGATGTCAGTTTCAGGATAGGTGATTTTTTTAAATTGGGACATATTCCCCTGTCGCTATCTGAAAACTTGGGCACCTGACCTAGGGACAGGTTGTGACCTGTGTTGAAGCAGAAGACTGGGAGGAATCCTCCCCCTGAGGAGGAAGGAGCAGCAGAGACAACGTGTGATGAACCAACCCCAGCCCCCATACCCCATCCCCTCTCCCTGCTGGGTGGAGGAGAGAGAGAAAGTCAGGAGTAAAATTGAACCCAGGAAGAAGGGAGGCAGAAGGTATTTCTAAGATTTGTTTTGATTTCTCCATTATCCTGCTTTTGTTTGAATGGCTCCACATTAAGCTAACTTCTCTAAGATGAGTCTGTTTTGCTCATGGTGCTCACTGGTGGTCCTGTCTTTATCTCAATCCACAAGGTTTTCACATTATTTTCTCTCTATCTGGTTTATGGAAGGGGATAGATACAGTATCTTTGATGGGTACCTGGCATCCAGCCACGGTCAACCCACCACACAAGTTAAGACAAAATTGATTGTTGATCTATAAATTGACATGGATACATACAGCAAATCAATATTAAAAAATTAGAAGTATTATTTCTCTTTTATTTAACAACAAATTTATTGTCATCTAATAACACATACATTGAGAAGATTAAATAATCGAATTTTTCTGTTCTTCAACTTTCTCCAGAAAATATGCGGAACAGTAACTTTGATTAGAAGTATTTTGATTTATAAAACATATCAAACATTTACCAATAAAAATAGAAGGTCTACTATTGCCAATTATATGACTAACAGTTTCTTCTTTACACTTATTAATCTTACTATATATGTGTCTACCACATGTAGTCATGCATTTCTCTTGCATTTTTTAAAGGAACTTCAGAAAATGTTAAACTTTATAATTGCTTGGGATTTTAATTGTATGTTACAGAAAAATGTGTATAAATTGCAAAGCACTGACACTCCAATACTTTAAACCAGGAAAGTGCTGAAACATTTTATAACAGCAGATTGAAGTTAAATCAGCTATTGAAGTGGAGATAAAATGCTGTCAAAAGGAAGCAAATATTTTTTGCTGACATCCACTGCACTTATTTAAGAACTGATTATTTTCTAGTATCTCAAACTTTGAAATTAAGCGTCTGACTTTTCCAAAGAATCAATTTCTTGGTTCATGCATTAATATGACACTAGATTAAGCATTTCCAGCACAATTTTAGAAGAAGAAATGAACTTCATGTGGGGACATGTGCATTCAAGTATTTCCCACCTTTGCCTATTGCTCCTGCTAAAGGTCTTATTGCAGAGCTGGAGCTACTTAGAATAATTTTGTCAGTACTTATTTTGTGCTATATTGGGTCTCTTGCCCAGAGATGGACAATTCATGTTTCAAGTCCACATCTTTTACTGATGCTATGTCTTCTAACTTGCATGAAGTGTTGCTGTTCCAGCCTGAGGGCTGGAAGGAAAAATAAATCCCGTGATAAGCGACAATATGCTTCAGTAGAGGCTGTTGAGATCAACTGATGGATTGTTTCAGGAACTGACTGAATAATTCCCCCAGGGCCAGTGTGCAGCAGACTGAGCTGTTTCGCTTTGCTCACAATGAACTGCTCCCAGGGTAGGATGAGGAAGGGAAGATACCTCTGTCTTAGCACGAACTCGGCTCAGCATGAGGTTGCTAATCATTTCACCAAAGTTTAGGGCAGGCCTTTCTTCTCTGCCTAAGACAGACACTTTCATTTGTTTGGCTGGATTAATCTCTATTGCTTATAATGGGAGTGTAGGCACATGAACTTTAAATGTCCAAAGTAAGATAAAATCAATCACACTCTAGATATCTTTGCTGTAGACATCTACAGCAGGGCTAGTTTCTAGGTATTCCTTTATAGCCATTGAAGAGGATAGGCACTTTTATGTGCAATTCATTTGATCTATTTTAGACATGTACTTTAGGATGAGATGAATTGCACACTAGAAACTCTCATTTCTCTCTACTGAATTTAGAGGGAGTCTAGGGTGACTAGTTCAGGTGCAGACATCTGCATTTGCTTTTAATTAATTGAATCCCTCCACAGTATGTCTGATGCTTCCAAGAAATGTTGGGTGGACCTAAACATATGTTTGTAGGATTTTTGTAACCAGGAACATTAGATTCACTCTGTATTGTATGCAGACAATCGGTTTATCCATCAGCCCAGAGCTTCTTGCAACTGCTATTTTTGTCCTATTTGTTTAATGGAGAATTCACACATATTTCTGTGTAGCAACCCATAAAGTAGAAATATGGCACTTTGAATCTTAAAGTTAATTACATATTTATTCCCCATAGATCTTA
Source organism: Zonotrichia albicollis (assembly GCF_047830755.1). Taxonomy (NCBI): domain Eukaryota; kingdom Metazoa; phylum Chordata; class Aves; order Passeriformes; family Passerellidae; genus Zonotrichia; species Zonotrichia albicollis. The sequence continues at coordinate 83,771,585 of NC_133821.1, forward strand.
TTCTCCAACTGATAATAAATTGCCATGGACTTCATCAATAACATGTACTTCCTTCCAGGGCTTTATGGGGTGAACCTTGCTGGTCAGCTATTGGTGGAAGAGAAAGGAAAATTGTGAGAAATTATAATTTTGCTTGTTCCTCCTCTTTTCCCTGCTCTTTGAGTGCAGTAACATTCCCATCTAGCTGCTATAAATTAAATAATGTCATTTGAATAGAAATTAAGTAATGCACTGTGTTGCAACCAGAGAAATCTGATTTCAAAATTGTCCAACACATCTCAGTATCCATTGACTGATTCCCTTGGACTACTGGACTACTCACTCCTCCTTTTACAGTGAATCTGTATTTGCATGGTTTTCACTCCTGGTCTTTTCTGCCAACACAAGGCCAAAAGTGCCTTCTGTACACACTGCAGGAAAGCTCACACTGGGATAAGTGAATTGCTCATCTGTGTTTAGCATACACGTACATTCAGTATATTGAGATATTTAAATGGAAGCTATTTTGTTTTATTTTTGGAGCTCAAAGTTTTCAAATGGTGTAAATATCTGTAAGTTTGGATGACAATTAAGACTGAAGTATTGAAGTAAAAGTCAGAAAGGGGAACATGAATCACCTCAGGAACATCTTTGATAGACTCAGATCTTTAAAATAAGTCCTTGTTCAAAAAGAAAAAAGAAGATGTTTGTGGAAAAGAAAGGAAACTGCCCTGGAAAGTGAGGAAAACTCAAGGATGTTCTCATCATAAAACTGACAATTCAGAAAAGAAATAACTCTTATTCCTGAAAAAGCTTAGTATTTCAACAGTTTTGTTGGTTTTCTTTTTTACTTCTGTGGCTACTGTGTCCCCAGACCCAAAACACAGACTGGTAGAACTGAATAATACATTTTCTCTTAACTAATGAATATTTGTTAACAGCAATTTAATTTTTTTTCAACAGCTGCTACACCTCTGATTAGAGATCTGTTTTTAACCAGGTTATATGTTTTCAGTTAACATTTGACAACTGTACCTTTCCTAAAGATTTTTTTTTTAAAACATACCAATACAAAAAAATTTCAAAACATAATTTAGGTAGTTTGAGGCATTTCAGACAAACCAACTTTGACAGTACAATTGCTTTAGGCTTTCATGGCTAAGATAATAGCATCCCTTTGGACTATAGTAGATTGAGTCCCCTGAGCTGGATCAACACCATCTCAGCCTAATAATGAGTATATCTTTTATGTCTCTAGTCCTTGATCAGTATTTTCATTCACCTTCCTGTGTTCATGGTTCTTTTCACAGTCAGTTCATATAGTCTTAAATTTTCTTTATACTTTATATACTATCTATACTCTTAATCCTATTTTAATAAAGCTGTATATATTTGTTCTTGTACTTCTGTCTTGGAAATGTTGCATTACTTGAACATTTAGAAAAGGATTCCCTTGAAATAATCCTCAGCAAAGAGCATCTCAGTGTTTCTCTTTGTGTTAAAACCTGCAAACAAAAAACTCCAAACTTTTTTTTTTTTAAAGACCTCCCACTCACCAAAAAACCCACTAGAAACAACAGAAATGGACCAAAAAACTTAAAATGGGCACTAATTACTAATTTCTTTTTCTGAACCATTACTCTTCTTGCTTGTTTCACTATCATCTTTGCATGTCTTGCCGATTTCAGTTCCCAATGAACCCAAGGGGGAATTTAGAGCACCTCTTTAATCATCACTTTCTGAACCTGGGGCAATGATTCTGAGAAGCTGTTTGCACTGCAATTTAAAAAGGAAAGGAATTATAGAAAATGTGTCCCTCTAATCAGCACTTGTGGTAAAATATATGTTAATAAAAAAAAGTATTCCCATTCCATTCATAATTTATAAAGCAGATAGATCGGAACTCACACACGATCTAGAGTGTGGGAAGCAGACATGTGGCTCTAACATTTTGATTGCAACAACACAGCTTTATTGAGACCCCAGTGGAGCTCCTGCTGATTTACACCAGTCCAAGCAGGATGCAAATCAAGTCACTCATAATTTAAAGAAAACCGTAAGTGTTTCAAACAAAGAGTGTTTTAAAAGACTCATACTCCTTTGGCAGCTTTATTATTTTGCAACTTGAATCTCTTCTTTGTTAACAGGGTTTCTGTGCTCCTTCTGCTTGAACAGAGCCAATAGTCACAACAAGGTGAAAGTGTCATAGGAGACCAGGAAATCACTGAAATAAGATGATCTGTTCATCATGAATAAGGTGGGGACACGTAGCTGGAAAGATTGACTCGTGTTTCCTAAGACCTGTCTCCAATATTTTTCTTAAAATTTGATCTTGAAAGAACACAAGACAGTGTGGCTTGGTCGCGACACATCACAAAACAGGAATAAATTGTACTGAGATTTAAAAAAAGCATATTTGTTGCCCCTTTTCCTCACTCTATCACTTTGATATCACCAAATCCAACAGAAGCATTGTGGTTAAGCAGAAGCAGCAGTAGGAGATCAGCTTGTAGCAGTAGCATTAAGAGAGCACCAAGTATAAGTTTTGGGAGGAGATAGTCTTGTACAAGCATACAGTGTTATTGTCAAAAACAAATTGAAGCGATATTTTGTGTATGAATAGGAGAGCGTCTCCTTGAGTCTGGATCTTAATTGGAGAGATTGGTGCTGCCTCACACTCAGCAATAACTCACCTCCCACATTGTCTATAGAGTTCACAGTCTTATTTATCCTGCAGCATTAGTATTTTTACTGATAGAGAAGCAGACAGCTATATTCAGGCCACCTACTGCAGGGGAAATGAGTGATTCAGATGGTGCTTTATGAGCTGACAGTCCCTGGCTCCATATTCAGCTAATGAGAAGAAGGAGGCATGATTTCTAAGTCAGACAGAGTGCTTGCCATCACTGCTTCACCCAAACATTGTGATTAGTTCTCTTCAGTTTCAAACAAATTCAGAGCACACATGTCTTCACTCATTCAATCCTCCTTTGGATTTATATGCCACAGGAGGTGTTTAAGTGCATCTTTGGCTCACTACTAGGCAATCTGACTATGGGCCAGTGAGACTAACAACATCCTGATGCTTAGAACAGTTTCTGTGGCTGTTGGAACCCACTGCACAAAATAATATACTGATAGCTCATTCATCCTCCTTAGTGTTTGTGAGCCAGATGTACAAAAATGTGGCACTGATGTGAGGTTGGAATTAGGACTTTACCTAAAAAAGAAAAGCTTTTAGCTGAACAAAGTCTCTGCAGATGTCTGCTTTTAATATACTATTGAATATTCCACCAGAATAAGCTTCATAAAACTGATAAAAATAGATTATTATATATGGATTATGCTGTGATTCAAACCTGTGATTCGGGATAATGTAGCTGGGGAGCCATTGTGACAGTTGGGAAACCATCCTTATCTTGAAAGTGTCACCTCCTTGAAATAAGGCAGAAATAATCAATGCTTTGTACCAGATCTCATTAACTATATTTAAATGTTTTAACATTTTTCATACCTTTGGCTTTAAATGGTTACAAGCTGCAGTAGCAATGCAGTAGCAATGCAAAGCATTAGATTAGATTAGATGGGGATAGAACTTAAAAATAAAATTTTGAAAAAAACCCAAACAGCAGGACAAGGTGTCATTACAATGAGCTGTAGGAATATATGACTCTTAATCTCATTCTTCTGTACAGACAAATGCACCGTCTGTCTATATGGCATTAATGAATGACAGTTTCTCACCATTTGGTGGATGCATGTGTCATCATTTGTCTAGATGACATCTTGATTTATAGACACCATTGAAAAACATTAGAAAATCTTTCTACAAGTTTGATGGGAATTCTGAATATGTGAAAGTAGGGATTTTTTTTTCTGAACAGTTCATTGGGGTGTTCTATTTCAGGCAATCAGAAAGACCATATGGTCCATTGGTTAGGTTTTCACTTGCAAGATGAGTGCCTTGGACCCAGTTTCCTGCTGGACCTGAAGCTCCTTTCTGACCTTGGGCAAATCATCTACTTTCTCACACTCACTTATCTCAGCTGTAAACAAAAAAAAGTTATAGTTCTTCCTCTTGAAGGGGTAAATAAAATGTCATGGAACATGCTGAGAGGTTTAGAGGCTGTGCTAATTGTAATTACATACTCAGGATTTATGTATTAAACTAGATTTCAAAAGAAAATTTCTCTTACAATTATATGAGGAAAACATAAGAGGATTTAAAAGAAATAACTTGCAGAAAATACCTTAAATCTTTCCATTATGTGCATTGAATATATGGGAGAGAAAGAAAAATTCATTCCACTCCAGAAACGTAGTTTTAGCATGGGAAAAATAATTGAAATGGTTGGAGTATCATGGAGCGCCATCACTAAGGACTGACACATTGTGTGTATGTGTATGTGTGAATATGTGTACAATAACATACACAGCTTTTCCCAAGCTGCCTGTACTCAGAAATTTGTGCAGTTCAAATTAACAATGTAGCACATTTTCCAAAGACTGAGCATTCATTTGTAAGACTGAGAAAATACCAAGCAGATATTTATTATAGTTCTCTGATAATAGAGAATAATTATTTTCTCATTTTTTTGTTAATTGTTCAGGCTCTACTTTCATTCTAACATGTTTTATGTCACTTTCCCAACACACTCTAACCCTCTGACTGTTGTGTGTGTGTCACAGCAGCCTGCAGCAGACAGGATTCACACCACATCACTGGGTGAGCAGGGCTGGATGTCAGCCAGCTTCCACACAGCCCCCTAGGCACACTGAGGAGCATTTCCTGGCATCATGTGAGCCTCCTGAAAGGTGTAATACTGCTAAAAATATTAGCTTTGGAGTGTAGCAAGGAAGAAAATGTTTCAGAATGGGTTATTCTTATCTCTTGTAGGGTCTGCTGCCCTGTTAAACAGGGAAATAGGGCACAGTGACATTTCAGCTGGGCCTGGACAAACCCAGAAAACAATGTTTTTCTGTGATTTCTAAATTTAAAAAAAAAAATCTCCAGAAGTATTTTTCATCATAGATACTGACTGTTATTTTTTCTGGCTCTGACTATCAAGTCACAATCCTGGCAATTTACCTTTTTCCCAAAGTAGAAATGTAGAATTGAAAACAGATCTTCTCAGTTTCAGCTCCAGCATTAGCTTCTCTGACCAGGCAGGATGAATTGTTTTTACATCATCCAGTCATTCTCATGTGACCCTCCCCTGAAATAGAACCAATTTTGGTTAAACTGCTGGAAGAATTTTTAGAACAGCCAGGGCTTGTACCTTTCTGCTCCTTTCCAAGCAGTTTGGGATGAACAGGTACATCCTATCGAAGAGTGACTACCTCTGAGATAAGGCTGTTCTTCAGAACAAAGCATCTCATCAAGAACTGCCTCCAGGCCGTTTGGGTTGTCTGCACTGTGCTTTTAAGCAGGGATGCAAAGCTTTGACTTTGCTGTAAGAAGCATCTCTACATTCCCAGGACTGGCCAGACTTGACCCTATTTAGCTGCAGAGATCAATTTAGGTCAGGAAGAGAGTCATCTTCAGTACGCTGCTCTTGGAGAGTTTAAAAATGACTACACGGAGGTAGTCAGCCATTACACTTGTCTCAGATCATCTCTCACCCCTCTCTGCCAGGGTAAGATAAGTCATATGTAAGAGTGCTTTGAAGTGATGGATGATATTGTTGAACTTTTAGTGGACAGTCTGTGAGCTGGGATGAAAAAAACAACAATAACATATAATAAAGAAAGGGCGCAAGGTTGCACATAGTAGCTTCAGCAATGGTCCCTGAATCAGATGCTCTTGTCTCTGTGCTTCTGAGGTGAAGCTGACCTAGAATATTGGAAAGGACTCATGAATATGAATACAAATTACATGTCACAGCTGATTAGTGAATGATGATAAAGCACTGTAGCACTCTTTTTCTGGAATTAAAGGCTAACTCTGAGAAAAGTACAGGTTGCAAAACTTTCCCAGCATTTAGAAAGGATCTTCACAGAATCACAGGATTATTTGGGTTGGAAGGGACCTTAAAGATTATCTTATTCAACCCCTCTGCCATGGGCAGGGACACCTTCTACTAGACCAGATTGCTCAACCTGGCCTTGAACGTTTCTAGGGATGGGACATCCACAGGTTCTCTGGGCAATCTGTGCCAGGGCCTCACCACCCTCACAGTCAATATTTTCTTCCTTATATCTCATCTAAACCTGCTCTCTTTCATATTAAAGACATTCCCCACTGTCCTGTCACTACAGGCCCCTATAAAATGTCCTTTTTTGCCTCTCTTGTAGCCCCTTAGGTACTGGGAGGTTCTATGAGATCTCCCTGGATCTCTGCTCCGGGCTCAACAGTTCCAACACTCTCAGCCTGTCTTAATAGAAAAGTATTCTTATATTTCTTTACATCTTTATATTTACATAGGATACATTTCTTTGTTCACACATTCCTATTGCTTCTTACAATTTTGTTGTGGTTTAATTTGGATTTTTTCAGATTTTTTTTTATATGTGGTCTTTTTTCTTCCTTTTTTTTTTTTTTTTAATTTTCCATTATAAATTAAAGGAATTGAGTAAAAATTTTGCCTAGAACACTATTAAAATGATTTCAACAGAGGTCATGGAGGGAGATAATATATAGGTTGTAGGAATGATGGAAGAGGAAGACAGAAGAAAGACATGCTTTAGCCTGCACCTCTAGAAGCTTCTAACACCTACAGATAACAGCTGCAAATAATGAACCAGTAATAGGCATAGTAAATATTAAATTAAATGACTCAAAGAGACAGAAAAATAGAAACAATGAAGATCCATAACTGGAGTTGGTTTAATTTGGCATCTGTTTGTTGGCTTCAAAAGTAGATCCATTTGAAGCTTATGTGTCTGATTACAGATGTTTGAAATGTACAAATAACTCTACATAAGGAAATGCAAAAGGTGACTTTGAATCATCATAAATGAGAGCTAGGAATTCCTGATTTCTAGTTGAGGTTATGTTTGGGCAAACAAATGAATATTTGCAGGTAAACATACCATGTTAACTTGAAAGCTGCAAGCAGTGCCTCTGACTTCAAACATTTGAGCCTAAATATCGAACTGAACTATGCAGTGGTCATATTATGACCACCTAATATGGTCATATTAGGATTTTAAAATTAAAAACAAAAGTGTCTCATTAGTTCCTATTTTCTTTTATCTGCAATCTTCTGACAAATTAAATACAAAGATTTGCAGAAATATAAAATCAAAGCTAGAAATACTGATCTAATAGCCAGCTGGTTGACACCGGACTATGATTAGTGTTGGCTGTTTTGCTCAAAGTGCAGATTGTTTAATAAGTAAATTTTTTACTCTTATTCCTTTAAGAGGAAAGAAAAACAAAAAAACAAAAGTTCTGTCAGATGAGGATTAAATTTTATGAAGGAGAGGCTTCAGCAATACTTTGTAACCATCTCCCTACAGCCTCACTCCTTCTTTTCACTTCTCAACCCTCCATCTCCACATCTAAAAAGAGATAATGAAAGGATTTTTTTAAACTATTTATTTCCTGAAAATTATTCTTCTATTAAAAACAGTTGCAGAATTTCAGATAGTGCAGTGCATGATGCTCTTACTCTGCAAACTAAAGGGATTAAATTAAGGCTATATATATGATTTTAGAGTAAATCACAAACATGGACAACTCTCTAGGATTCAGGGTAAAGAGTGATTTTCTACAGTTTATGCTAGTGACCAGCAAGCCTTTGGAAGTCTTGAGTACAAGCACTTTATACTGCTTACCCCTAGTGTTATTGGAGTTCCAGAAGTGGGAAGCTTAGCCTCTGTGACACCATGCATTCTACTTTGAAGAAACTAGTTGAGTAGCAACTAATATTTACACTTCGTAACAATATATGCTGAAAAACTTTGCATGAAGAGACCTTAGGACAAATTTGTATTTGGCATAAATTGCCATTTTCAGTTGAAGCCAATGATCTGTTACAGTTGCACCAGATGTGTATTTCACCATTCTCAGATCATGAGCTGTAACAAACCTGGAGATGCAAACAGGTAACAGGTAAAGATGGTTTATGTTTTGGGTAGACACTATGTAAAGAGAAAGTACATGAGCAAAAATTTAAAGTTGCATAAAATAACCAGACATTTTTTATACACACTTCCATCTTTTGAATAGGAAATTTTTAGGGGCTTAAAATTCACCAGTATACCAAGGAGTTTTATTTTTTAGTCAACTTGGTCCTAAAGTAGTTTTAAACATGTGCTGAAATATCTACATGTTCAAAACTTACTATTTCTTGCTGGCTGATAAGCTTTGTACACAGGATTTACTAAAGCAAAGACTACTTTTTTTGAAAATTTTTTGCATTTGATTTTGTTGCAAATATATTAAAAAAAGTTCTGCATAGTTCTGTATCTAAAATAGACTATGACATTGCAAACAGATAGCTCTAAATATTTGTGGCATCATTGAAAATAAAGGTAGAATCTTTAAAAATAACAACAAAGTAAACTACATACTGGTGTTTTTCTATTTCATTTCAATATAATCATAAATTTTCATACAATTTTTTTGTAAAACTTCTTGCATATCAAGCTTTTATTATTAAACAAAACTGATCAGCATTTTAGCAGTATAAACGTGTGCGTGGTCTCCATTTTATCTTTGAATTAGAAATCTTTTTCTGCATGTAATTAAAATAGAAAATACTAACAACATCAAATAAATTAGTCATGTGCAATTAAACCAAAATGTTCTCCTTCTTTCTTTACTCCAGCTCACACCCCATATTTGAGTCTATTATAAGGGTCTTATACTCCCATACAGATATCTACATTATCAAATAATCTTTACAGATACAAATATAATTCTCATGTGTTGTTGTCTGCAGTTTGTGGATCTATTTTCCAATCAATTCAAGGCCAACTCTCATTAGTGCAATGAGAGCTTTCATGAATAAATCCCTCATATTTTGATGATAGAATTGATTCTTCGTTATTGAATTGCATGCACTCAAGTGGGATCTATCTGCATCTAAAGAATGAAATTCATGATTTTTTAAATCATAATGAATGCACCAGTACACTTATTACCATTTTGTTTCTTTAGAACTGCACCTAATTTCCTGAGTATCTTTGATAAATATTGGCTTTTTGTGTCTGCTTTGTTAATGAAAACTCAGGAATTATTTCTAAAGCCTATTAGTTAGGGGTGTTTGTGTATTTTCTAAACTACTCTAAAGAGTAAATGATATTCACTGATATGAACTACCCTATCAGTCCAAGAAAGGATATATGGGTCATCATTAACAAAATGGCAAAAAAAATCTGTGAGTGTTGTTGGCAACTTATCTATCTAGTCGGTGGTAGACACAGTGCAAATATATGTGGATTATATTGAAACTTCCTTTTTTTACTTCCAAATCATCTGGGAGCTGTGCATAATTTATGAAAGCATTGCTATAGAAAGAAAAAATATAAAATTGCAATGGTTTTTACAGTATATGGAGTTTCACACCTAAATTAAATACTGTGATCTTATCTCAAATATTGGAGATATACATATATATAAAATTCCTACTCTGTTTATTTAGGAGATAAAATATACTTTTTCTGATGATATTGTGGTTTTTAAAATTTTTTTTTAATTTTTTTAAAGTATTTAGTGCCTTGATTACACACCAAAAAATTAAGGAGAATTTTAAATGCTCTTTATTATTTTTTATTGTTAAAGTGATTTAAAAGGTAGAAAACTCCTGATTTGTGTCCCACTTAGGACAGATAAAGCACTTCTTATGAATGAGATTTAGAATTCTGGAGGTCACTGAGAGGTCACTGAGGCGTTCTAGGTGTTTTTTCTCCTTCAGTCTTCAGTTCTTCCAAGGCTGCCCTTCAGAGTGTGATAATGCAACATGAAGTATTGAGCCACTTTCACGCAATAGGAAGAGGACTGTGAAATATCATTCCTAAATAAAGAGACTGAATAAACACCTGCCAGGCATTAAGTGTTTTGGATACTGCCTTAAAGCACATCAGTGGGCAAATTGACTCTGAAGTGTCTTGCAGCATTGTTCCTGGGCTTTTCACTGACATTTGAGAATTAGTCTCATCATGAAAAGGTATTCCCATCTGGAAATATCTCCTGTTTCATTGCATCTAAACAAAAAGATTTTCTGTGTGCAGCCATATCTGGCTCCTTTAATAGTCAAGGAAGGATGGGTTGAATCACCTCCTGATGCCCTAACATGGGAAAAGGACCTGTCTCTCCTCTAAATCATTAAGAATAAACTAGTGACTATATCATTAACAGAAATATCACACTTTAATCCACAGTCTTTTGAGTGAAGAATTCAGCTTCTTGTGTTTAGCAAAGTTTTCATTGCATGCAATGACAGATAATATCTCTTTACATACTTAAAACCCAGTTTTATTTCATCTTAGACTTTTAGAAAGAGGTGATCTAGACAGCTCAGCTGCAGCCCAGAGTTAAATCCCCTGTTTTCTTAGCTATCAGCTATGTTTAAATAAAAATGGCATCCCTGACAAATGAAGTATACTGTAATCTGTGCAGTTTGTGCTGCTTTAGCAATGTAAATGATCAAACTTTAGCTATCAAGTCTTTATTATATTTTTAATTATGCTTCAAGTCTGTGTGAGCTGCATGCGTCCCAGAAGTAGAGAAAAAGTCAATAAATTGTATTTTTGGCTGAAAATATGAAATGATCCAAGAGAACTGACTCGCATTGGCAGTTGACCATCCAGAAAGGGCACCAATGCATTGTGATCACCAGTGATTCATTGTCATGGGCTGCCTTTTTCTTGGACCATGCTTGCAGCTTAGAGGAAAGTGGGTCCTAAAGAAGGCAGAGCAGACCTCTTTCTAAGCTATTAGCAGAGGAGTGCAGGAATCCCTTCTCCACGATTTGGGAAAAATCATTAATTATGAATTAGTGGACAAATGTGTTTCCTTTGATCCCCAAAAAATGCCCTAATGCTTTTAGCTGCAACATCACACTACTTGTTAAGTCCCTGAACCCTACAACTTTTTCAGCTGTAGAGGTTTCTGTGATAATTCCCTTTCACATGTGAAAATACATTAGGTCAAATGATACAAAAAGGACATTTGCAACAGCCTAAGCTGAGAAAAGAATTCAGACACATTGTAGTGGCACTGGAGGATGCTGAGGGCCTGATTCTGCAGGCAATAATAGAATATGCAGATCAACTGCAATGCTGAGCATTATAAATTTAAATGACTTTGTACATCTGCAATATTTTCCACCTTTTCTATTGAAGACCATTTCTCTACACCATGGCTGGAATTATAAAAGATGTAGTATTAGCCTAGTATTCTGATTTTGGTAGTTACTCCAGTGGATTACACTGCTCAATATTTTGTAGTCCCCTGTTACATGCATCTTTCTTGGGTATAGTAGACTTCTCATCTAGGTCAACTCTATCCATTTATTTAGCTTTTATGTTTTAAAATTGATTGCTAGATTTATTTATGAATTTCTGTTGTTGTTCAATCCCATACATCAACCAAGCCCCACACTTGATCACTCCTTCACCGGTGGGATCAGGGAGAGAAATGGAAGGGTAAAAGCTAGGAAACATGTGGGTTGAGATAAATATATTTTTATATTTAAGGCAAAAAATCATGCTTTCCTATGGGCAGGCAGGTGTTCAACTATCTCCAGGAGAGCAGGGCCCCATCATATTTGGTGGTTACTTGGGAATACAAATGCCATCAATCCAAAAGTCCAAAAGTTTTAAAAACAGTGGATTTACACACAATTTTTAATTTGACAATTGGATTTGTCAATTAATTAAGAATATCCTCACATTAAAATAAACTTTTCTTTTAAGTTTTAACACTATTTTCCAATGTTTTCTGGTTTTAACAAATTAGTATAGGATATGTAGACACAGAGAAGGTTTAAAAAATTGAGTAAGTGATTAGGAATCTGTACTTAGAAGCAAAAGGGGATGGGAATTTCTGTTATGTATCTGAATATGTTACCTGCACTAGATTTAAAATAAATATGGTATTTCCATGATGCAAATACTCTTTGTTAATAACAACAATAAATAAAAATTTCTGTAACATCAATTTTCTGACAAAGTGATCTCTTTTGGATTTAACTATAGGCTTTGTTTTGTCAGTTTCAGTGTTCTGTTTTTTTAAATTTAGCTTTCTGTAGGGATTTCTTTATCTGTGATAAATATATGCCTTGGAAGCTACATATCAGCAGAGTAAGGAAATTTCGTAGCAAGATATTGCAGATTTAGGGATTTTTTTCTTCATTTGGAAGAGCAAAGTCAAGGACAACTCCATGTGTTCTGCAAAGTTCAGCAGTAATATTATTATTCACACAAGTTGTCTCAGCTGTGAAGTCAGTACATTTGTTCTGGATGTCTCTTTATTATTAATGGCCCTTACACCTGACTTTCTACATTTGTTTGAGCCAGCACAGCTCCTGCCTGCTGGCCAGTTCACTTAGATTGTTTTCATCCCCTGGTTGCCTTAAAGGTGAAGCTTTGTTCCAAATGTCTTCTGAAAGGTTAGTTGTAACTACTCTAAGGATATAGGATTGAAACAGAAAATACTCTGCAAACAGCAAATGGAATAGCAAAGCCTCTCCTCCTATTTCCAATGCATCACTCATTTTATCCAAAATGCTCCTCCCAGTACAGGGTAAAATTCACCATGGACCCAGAGTGAATACAGCACAAAGATCCACCCAAGTCTGACACCACACTCTATCTGCCTTAAGCAGATGTTTAAATGGGAATTAAGTGGTGTGCTGCCTTTTTAATGGCTCTTTACAAACAGGTGATTTCCACTCAAAGAGAATAAGCATAAAATAAAATAAATTTATTAAAATTTCTGAGTGGGGAAAAATATAAAAAAGAAGATTAGATAGTTTCCTTCTTGGAAAAAATCCATTTGGGATTTTGTGTGTGTGTGTGTGTGTGTGTGGTTTTTTTTTTTTCATGGGACTATTAAACTGGGTAATACCGTTCCTAAGCCATGGCAAGAGATCTGGTTTTCCATGGGCCACTTCCAAGGATTTCATAATCTGAGACTTATTTGTAGTTTTATTTTCACTGGAATCTTAAAATACTTAACAATATTGTTAATGGAGAACTACTTATACTATCAAAGATGTTTATATAAAGCAGAAGTAACACTGCTAAAGAATTAATTAGCATGAGCAGTGGAGGTCACTGGAATGTGAAGTGCAGGGCTCTTACTGCAGAATCAAGAGCTGAGGAGAATGAGATATTGGTTTAGCTTCAGTAGATTATATTAAAAAGAACTCTGTATCAAATGGCTACAATTTCATCTGCTTGTCTTTCCTCATTTATAGAGTACCTTTAGGAAGTTATTCCAGTCTTTCAAGAGGATTTGTAGGGTGACTCAGTACCCAAAAGAACATATATCAAAATCTCAGTAAAATACTAAGTTACAGAAAGATATTTTAAACTCAATACAAAGTAACATTCATATAATTTTGGTGTACAGGAATATATTTGTGCATGCTAGGGTAATGTGAAATACAGAGCACCAAGGTGATAATATGCCACATTAGGACAATTCATTTTAAACATCTTAAAATAGAAATGTCTAAGGAATGAGAGATGGAGGTCAGAAAAAATTCATGAATTCTTCCACCTTATTTTCATAAATCAATGCCTTAGGCCCCACTGAGGCAGCTAAAAATACATTTCTCTTTCAGATGAAGGAGATTAGGAGGTGGGAGGGAGGGCTTGTTGCCTTGCAAACCTAGAGGATGTCAGAATTGTCATGAAATGTATGAACATTTTTTGTATAGGTGTTACTGCATGAGGGATGCACTTTCTCTTTTAGTGACATAGGTAATAATATTCTTTTGTAATTCACTACATAGAATTTGAAATTTCACCTTTTCAACCTATTATGTTTGTGGCACAGCCCATAAAGAGCTCATGGGAGAGAAAGGCTGAGGTTGAACAGATTGAACCAGTTCTCTTCACAGCTGTGCAAAAATTGTGGATTTCAGGCAAGAACTGATGATGAGCTGGTAGATGGCAAATGCATCACATTCTGTTTCTAGGAACTATTGACTTTCCTTGGTATTCTATTTAGAGAAGAAAGAATAACCAAGGTGAGGGCATTTCACTCCAGATGTCAAAGTACAAGTCAGAATGATTGCATTTACTTAGGAACCATCCGTTTCCCAGTGAGGGAAGCAAGTCCCTGAGACTGCAGCCATTTCAAAAGGCGAAAATGTAAGGTGAAATCAGGTAAATCCAGTACAAACTTCTTCAAAACATGGCTATCAATCAGTTGCTTAAGTTAACTAAAATGTGAATATAGACTGTGCTGGAGAGGTGAGAGCACCTCCTGACATATTCATCATGGAGAAACAGAGTGAACTCTAATGACTGGACCTTCACAGCACAAAAATTAAGAAGACAAATAATACTATGGGTGCCTGTTAATTGGAGCAGCTCAGTGGGTAGCCAGTTAAATAGCTGTTTTGATGAGGAGAAAAAAACCTACAAAAATAGCTTTCAAAATAACCAAATTGATATAAAACTGCACAGGAACTAAAAATTGTAAAGACAAACATTTTATATGCTTCTTCCTTATGGAATCTGCCTCCTCTAATGTATCCTTTGCAAGACAGAGAGGTCAGTATCTGTTGCTTACGGAAAACACTGTACCTCTGATACAGAATATATTGTGAATATGGGGGCAGAAAAGGTAAAGATGGTTGCATACATTAGGCAGATCTTCATTTTTCTTCAGCAGATGCAAACTTTGGAGCTTCTAAGAGCAGAGGTTTCTTTTTCTCACTTGTTTGTTTCATGTATCTCTTCAATTGTTGCCTGACCACTCCTGCATCAAAACATTAATTTCTGTGATGAGATAGAAATGTTTGCTCTGCACAGATTATTGATACTTCCACACCCACCAAACTTGACCCACCTGTGTTCTAGTGAATAGCACCACCAACCATTGCAATGAAAGATTTCTATTTTCATATATTGCTGAGTATCCTGTTTATGTCTTCCACATAGCAGCTTGTGGAGGGCAGTATCATTTAAGGGCTGAATATTTCTCCCATTCTTTAATAGACATATACAGTTGCCCACTGAGGTGACCACCAAAGGAACAGCTCTGCTCAAACCTGTTCCATATCTGTGATTAAATGAGTTTTGTAAAATTGTGTAAAATTTGTAAAATTTTGTAAAATTCATTTTTACAAATGAATTTTGTAAAATTTGTGTTTTACTCTGATTCTTTCCTAATGCTGCTGTGATGGGAAGCATTCTTTCTGCTGTGATGGAGCTGAACCCATCTATGAGTTTCAAGAAATGATTGTCATGATTTCTTATTCTCACAGTGTTTCATCATTGTTTTCTACAATTTCCTACTTGCTTTTTCACTCCCTGTGATGAATGTCCTGTCACCAACAGGTTTTCAGTACTGTTGTGTGCTTTGGCCTGGATATTTTCAGACAGAGTTTCTACAGCTTACCCTGTAGTCACGCACATGAGTACAGGAGAAGACAAGTCTCTAGTGGACTGGATTTTTGTGTTTGTATTGGGCTTACACAGCAAGGTTTTGGTAGGGGGATGTTGTGGGGGAGATTGGTGCAGGGTGGCTCCTGTGAGAAGAAAACAGAAAATTCCCCCATGTCATAGAGCTCCTATTCCTGGCAGCTCCGGGATAGGCTGTAGTGAGCCAGGCTATCCCCTGCATCTGAACTCTGACCTATTGGAGAAAACTGAGATTTTGGCATCTCATTATGGCATGTAGAATGGAATAACCATATAAATGCATTCAAGTCTTTTGGACTGAGCAAGAAGAATACCACACAGTCTTTCTTATTTTCCTGTAGGACTCCAAACCCATATCCAAGGACTGCTTGTTGGAACGGTTTAAATATATCTTTGAAGAAACTAAACGCAATGGGGTTTTTGGCTTGTTTCACAGATTTTTTGTGATCCATCTCACTGAACTTGAGACATCTAAATTGTAAATATCAGAGGTAGTACTTTTTGCACCTTTTATAGTCAATAAAAAGAAGTAGATTAATTGCTCCAAAAAGAGTATGGCTTTTTGGGATGAGGTAAAGTGCATTGTAAATTGTGCATATCTTATCACAAAAAAACAAGAATGGGCTTTAATCCATCTTATTTTGGATGGCTACAGTGTAGTGACTTAAGGTACACTCTCTCCATCTCATCAGTACCAAAAAAAACAGTGGGCAGTGACTCATCAGAGTTAAAAGTGGGATAAGTTATGGAAATGCAGGTGTCATTTTTGATTCCATGGGTTATCTGCCTTGTACCTACTGCTCTGAAAAATTTCTTTTAAACCCAGTGTCGTATTTACCTATTTCAGGTTCCTTAGGTCATCTCAAATTCTTCCAGATGTCAATGCTTACACAATTTAGTGCTGCTTAGTACCTCCTTTACAGTGAATTTAGTTGTTCTTCAGGGTTCACTGACAGAGGGTACTTTTCAACTGCCTGATCAGAAGTCCCTGGAGTTGTTTGAGATGACCTAGAGTATTTCAGACATGCATGGGTCTAGCAGATGTGACACAGGATAAATGAAATATCCCTACTCCTTAGGACAGGTAAACTGAGATCAGTGGATATAGTTCTGGGCATTTGAGATTGCACTAGAACACCTATATTTTGTAGCTTAATTAAATCTTAAATTTCCATTGACAATGTAGAGGCTGGAATGGTTATTATTTGAGGCCTAAATGTAGAATTTGCCATTTTAAAAAAGATGATCAATTACTGGGAGATAAATGTACAATTAATTCTTTACTGTGAAATCCTGGGACAAATTCTATCTTTTGCACTTAGCCCAGGGATCTTTCTTCCCAGTAATATCCTAAAAAATTACCTACATGTCCTTACGTCTTTTTACAGGTAAAATGGAAATAGTTTACCTCCATTTACATGAAGATTTTACTACATACCATGGCAGAAATGTAAAAATAAGAGTTTCTTTTTCTCTTTTTCTTATCAAGAGTTTTTGTTTTGTTTTTTTTTTTTTTTTTTTGCCACCAATAACATAGTGAATAATATAAAATCCTTCCTAGGCAAGATCTTATGGTAATAAGAAACATTTTTGCATATCCCAGCATGGGCAAAGGAAATCCGTCACATGGGAAGACTTAATTTTGTTTTGTGTCATAAAACAACAGTGATGCTATATGAACCTCATGGTATTTTACTGGGAATTACAATTTTTTTTTTTTTAAATATGCTATATTCACAGTAAAGATTTTTTTTCTAATATCTAATTTAAACCTACTCAGTTTCAGTTTGGATCCCCCATTCTCTCACTACAGACCCTTGTATATATTCCCTCTGCATCTTTCTTTTTGGCTTCCTTCAGGTACTGTAAGGTCACAATTAGGTCACTTCAAGCCTTCTCTTTTCAAGGCTGAACAATCCCAATCATCCCAGCCTTTCCTCATAGGAGAGGTGCTCCATCTTTCCAAACTCAGTGACCTTCTCTGGGCTCACTCCAACAGGTCCCTGTCCTTCCTGTGCTGGAGCCCAGAGCTGGATGCAGCACTGCAGTGTCACTGCTCTAGGGTGAAACTAGCTCAGAAGAAATTCAGCTTGTGCTGGCTTGGTGATGCAATGGGTTTAAATCACTTCTGGATTTCAAATCTAATTCGGCCTGGTGCCTCTGTTGTGTGCTGTATGGCTGGAAAGGTTCCAGAGGATGAATTTGTAAGGATTTGAGCATTTGATAAAGCAACAATGTACAGAAGTAGTGTGTGAAGCTATTCAGATTTACAATGCCTAGAAACTGAAACATAATGGTCATCTGACAGGCATGACCCACAGATATGAGACAGAGAGTTGTCTTAGTTTATCCTGGTCCTTTTTAGATGGGAATATTTCTAAAATATTTTATTTATCAAATTGCTGTATGGGTGTATCTTTATAAAGCAATTTCTGAAAATTCATGTATCCTGATAGGTTGAGGTTATTATTAATTAGACAAAGTGCTGCGAATCATTTTATGTGCACCAAGATTTTCATCATCAGAGACTCACTTTACAAATTTAATCTCTCATTCTCAAATAAATATCTCTTTTCTGATTTGCTGCTGCTGTCAGTGTTCTTCATCTCTATGTCATTACCAGTCCTGGGAACTTGTTTATCTTCTGACCCTGCTTCTCATCCCAAATCCTAAGATTTTATCTGCCTCAGGCAGAAATAAACACATCTTAACAGCCGTGAATCCCCATGGGAAGTGCAGATCAAAGGATGATAAATCCTATAAAATTTAATTTAGGTGATTATTGGTAGGCAGTGAAGAGGAGTAAATGCACTCTTGTTTTTGACAAAGAGAATTTAAGAGCAGTTTATGTCTGCAATTATGCCTGGTGAGAATTTTTGCTTAGCTATCTCACTCTTTCCTCCTTGTTGCTCATTACCTCCCCTTTAACAAAGGCTTTTTGTTCCCCATCTTCCCCCTCTAAGCTGTTGAAGTTCCCTTTACTATTTTTCAGTCAAATAGCTGAAATTAACAAAAATTCCCACTTAAGTAGTTGTGCTAGCCTGTCTCATTTTTATGGAGAATTTCTGAAGAATTCCCTTGTGGGCAGCAAATGCCTCACTTCTAATGAAAAGCCATAGGAAGCGGCAACCTCGGCAACCCACTATTCAGGTTTTGCACCTAAAGGAAAAAAGAGTACAAGCCCTGAGACACCTGGAAGTATGATGTTGGGAAGGGCATATATAAACATGGAGCAGACAGTTCCACTTTAAGCATATATGTTCAAAGAGCTGGAGCCAATCAGACATGGAGAGAACTACTGTGAGTCTCTGGGTACATTCTGTAACACTTACCAGTAATAACAGATGTCTCAGCATTGTAAAGTTCAGAGCAGCCCTAATAAAGAGCTCTGCAGTGCATTTATGTTACTCTTCCTTTCTGGTTTTTTTTTTGGCTTTTTTTTTTTTTCTGTCAGGATTCTTGAAGACATTCCATAGGACTGGATATGCAAAAGTGTGAGGTCAGCAGTAAAAGAACAAACAGGCTGATCTAGGTAGCTATAGTGTGGTTAGTTTGAAACTGGGACTAGGCAAAAAAATAGAAAGGTTGATGAAAGAAACAATCAGCTGATAATTATAGAATAGAAGTATTCTCTGTGATAATGGCTTCCTGCAAGAAAAAAAGTAGTGTGCAAAAAAGCTACGACCACTCTGAAAAAGACTGTCAGTGTATGGCATTGTCTATGGGCAGCTGTAATATCAAAACAATCTAAAACTGGCAATGAATTTGGTAGTAACACAGTGCTGGGAGCCAGAACTACCCATCTATTTCAGGTGATCATAGTGTTGTGGTAAAATACGGGACTACTGAATATTATTTTTCTGAGATTTCCTGCAGGAGAAAATACTTACTTTGGTATCAATGATACCAGATCCTGAGCTGTTATTTTTTCAGCACAAGAAGTTGCAGCTACCTTTGGTTTAAAGTCAGGTTTAAAGTCAGGTGCTCAATGAAGTTCATACACAGTAACAAATAGAGTTATCAGGCTCCTAATGATCTATTCTCCCATTGATACTCCTGGGACGTTGCATAAAGCTCTCATTAATGCAAACGGAAAAGTGGAAAGTACATGCCGAAATCAACAACTCCCCCTATTGTTGTAACGCGTGAATGGTCCCCTCAGGCAAAAAATATTACTGACTTTATTTTTTCCTTGACTACCTCCTCCTCCTTATGAAACAAATCATGCAAAAAAGTGTGGGTTTTTTTTTGATTTGTTTGTTTTTAAAGTGAATGTCAAAAGAGAAAGTCAGTGAGGAGGATTTATCAAAAACAACATTCTTGTTACGACCCAGTTCTGACCCAGTGTAGCCAAATCATCAATCACGGTGACAATGGGCCATATTTATCCCTGGTGCAGCTGCACTGTAATTGACAGAATTACATTTAGAAGAGATTTGCCTTGTAGCTGTTTAGTTACAAGTCTGGGGTGATGATTAGTCGAAGGTTTGACTTTCTCTGCAGCTTGGATTAATGCATACATTATGCAAAGGTATATGTGTATTCAGTTTGCTGCAGATGCCGTAGTCAAGAATTTGTGGATGTTTGCACTTTGTCACTCCAACTTCCATTATAACAGAATGTAAAGATAACAGGGCCACAATCTAGTTATGCACTTCAAAGGCTGACAGAATAATTTGATTGTATTCTGCTTTTTTACCATAATCTGAAGGTATACTTTGTGGCTGGTAAAAAATGCTAGGCATGGGACAGCTAAAATGTGCAGCACTAATGAAGTTCTACAACAAAGAAATATTGTTTCAAGATTTTTTTATTACTGCACTTCCCAAAAATCACAGATAGAGAAAGTGAGTACTTATTTATATAGTTATGTTTTCTTCTATGTTTCCTTCTATGAAAGAAAATATTTCAAACCCTTTGATGCCATTAACAAACTGGATCTGTTAAAGCTAGATGGTGCTACCCTATGTTAAATAAGCAGTATATTTCCATTTTTTATTTCCTATACAAGTAATTGTCCTTATTTAGTAGTCATATTCAGCTGCTTACTGTGTGAAATTGTTCTTAACTTGAATACAGGTAAGGACTAACACTGACTTTACTGGAGCTATGATATTTTCTTCATTACATTAATTAAATATAATGTGCCTCAGTAACAGAGCTGAAAATATTTATTGATCAGTTAACGAAAAGCAAAGATTGATGCTAAATGCAGGTGTTGTCTGAAACATGGTGAGTAAGAACAGAAAAAGCCCTGGTTTATTGCAGTGCCCTGTTATACGCATTTCAGATCTGTGTTAGATCAGTATATAAATGTCTTTAGTATCACTTTCTATAATCTAAAGTATGATTTTGCTAATTTGTAAATGGGCCACATATGCGAGGAAATTATTTCCTAGTAGTAACGCTGCATTCTGGTAAATAACTGTTGTCTTACTCACTAGTAGGCAGTTGGGTATCTCATATGCCTCTGTAATTCTACCACATATTGATCCAAATTAATTTGAACTACAATATATCCTAAAACACTGCTTAGGCACAAAAAGTTCCTGGATCTTTTTTGAAGGAGATATTTAGAACAAGACTGGAGTGACCAATATTTTTTGGAATTTTATTGGAAATCTTTCTGAGAAATACAGTTAGTGGGATATGCAGAAACATGATGAGTTTGTACTCAAATTCCATGTGGGGTTGTGTTATCAATCAATGCATCCTAGGGATTTACAGGGAAATCTGCTAATGGAATACAGTTAACATAAAACTATGCCATCAGTAAGCGTCACTTGTACTATTGGGAGACATTAGCTATCACAGCAGTGCCTGGGAAAATGCAGAGCACAGTATATGTAGTTCATAAACTGTTGTGAATTACATGGCAGCTCTTTCTGACTTTCTTTTGTCTCCACAATCCTAAGGATTTTAATAGCACTCTTCACCATTACTGTGGCACAAAAGACAGATCAATTAGAAGAAATCAATGTAAACTCTCTTCTCAATAAAATTAAAAGGTGTTGAAGGTCTTGAAAACTTCTAACTACATGTATAGCCTAGGGTCTGTGTCAGTGTTTCTCATTCAGTGGGTTGCAATCCCAGTCATCTAAAAATTTCACCAAAGGGCTAAAAGAGAGTAAAAATTTTATGGCAATTTAGAACAAGTATATCTCAGTTTCCTGTTCTTCACAAATACTCATCTTTTAAGGCTCAGCAAGTTTTGTAAATCTCTTGAAACATACAT
The DNA here is from genome assembly GCF_047830755.1 of Zonotrichia albicollis. Lineage (NCBI taxonomy): Eukaryota > Metazoa > Chordata > Aves > Passeriformes > Passerellidae > Zonotrichia > Zonotrichia albicollis. Next base: position 83,793,348 of record NC_133821.1, read on the forward strand.
TGTAGCAATTACATTTCTCACTACTAGATTTGTGGCATATAAAACAGGTTCATTTTTTTTCTAATATCTATTAAATATCACCTGTGAAAATGCTTATAAATCATACTTTCATTAAAATGAACTGATGCTTGTGATACATGATACCAGCTAGAATTTTATAGCTAATGCACCTTACAATTCTTGTGAGGTCAATGTAAATTTTAACACACTAAGTGACAGGATTTATTGCAACTGGCATTGACCACATAGTTTACAGTAAAAGTACAGCAGGGCTTCAGAACATTAATTAGTATGTGCTAGCCATAGGAGTTGAAATTAAGCTTTTTATGTAATGAGAACTGTATCAAAAACTAGTTTTTGTCTTTGGATGCAGAAGTTGACAAAACTTGTCAAAAGCTTACTATATTTTCTTTCAGAGCTACTTAAACTAAAAGCACTAGGATATCATGGCCATATTTACACCCGTGTTTACCCCAGCACTTAACACAGATGGAGCAGCTTGGTGCGTTACCAACATTTGTGTTTTCTTTGTTAGAATGATTGAGCTGGTGTGAGCTTTACTGAGCTGAAGCAATGATAGCTAAAAATGACCTCTGAGATGTCCCCCACAGATGAATCTTTGAGAAGTTCTTCCTCCTTCATTCTTCTCCAGCTACTCCTTGCCTGCTGTTTCACTGGTTGTTGCACCCACTCATTTACCCAGTCAAAAGAGGTGCCTACCTTTAGAGAGCTTGATAGCAAAACTTTGCTCACCTGGCTTGTATGCTCATGAGTGATCATCTCTGTGACAGCCAACCAGAAAATCTCTACTTTAAGGATAATGGCAAAGAATAAAAACAAATTTTCCAGAAAGCAATGTAGTTTCTTCCATCAGGCATATGCATACATATGTATTTAGGGTGTGTCCCATCCCTGGAACTGTCAAGGCCAGTTTGGATGGGGCTTTGAGCAACTTGGTCTAATGGAACCTGTTCACACCTGAGCAGGGGGATTGGAACTACATGATCTTCAAGGTCCCATCCAACAGAACAAGAGGAAATGGCCTCAAGCTGAGCCAGAGGAGGTTCCAATTGGGCATTAGGAAGAATTTCTTCATTGAAAGTGTGGTCAGGCACTAGAATGGTGTGCCCAGAGAGGCGCGGGAGTCACAGTCCCTGGGAGTGTTCAAGAAATTACTGAATGTGGGCTTGGTGCTAATTGGTCTCATTGACATGGTGGTGTTTGTTCAAAGGCTGGACTCAATGACCTTAGGGGTGTTTTCCAACCTCAATGAGTCTATGCTGCTATTATTATGACTCAATTTCTTTTGCATGTGGGCCTGCATGTAAATTATGTGTACCTGTATGTAAGTTATACTTTATTTAAAGGGGGGAAAAAAGGTTAAAATAAGAAAATATTAAAGACAAAACAATAGAATGGAGAACCATAGAATATATACCTCACCCAGGAAGTAATCTTGTTGCAAAGAGACCACAGGCAGGCAAAGAAACTTGCAGTAACAACGAACTGTAATTTGCTGATTATTGGTCAAAATTTATTCAGACTTAAAGCAGAACAGTTTTCTCTTTCCTCTCTCTGTCATTGTGTTTTTCTCTGCTGGTAAAGCAGCTTGTAATGTAATCCACATGCTACAAGTAATGTAATCAGTTTGGGGAACTGATCTAGCTGAAAAATAGCCACTGAAGGAAAAAATAAAGAGCCTCTTTGTTTAGACTTGATTAGTTCTGGTTCATGACTGAGAAGTACATTGGTTGTCAGGTCTGTGGAAGTCAGGGCATGGTGCACAAGGCACTACCAAGGTTGTCTTCAGTGCAGCTCAAACTGTGCCTGAGACTTGATATAGGAAGATGGGGAAGTGGGGAAGATCCATATGAATGTTGAATAACACCTCCTTCGGTGTGTCCAGATAAAGAGGAAATTAAAGCAGTGATGCACTCTACTAAAAAAAAAAAAAAAAAAGCAAAGTGAGAAAAGAGAAAGAAGGGAAAACTGCATTGCTGTCCTGGGCATTGAGCAGACTTTATAATGCTTCTGATGGAATATATTTTCCCTGTTTACAGCTAACCAGAGTCTGTGTTCTGCTGTTACCCATCTCTTTCTATTGCCATGAATGTACATGATGAGACAATAGAGGATCCTGGCAACATACTGGAAAAAGTCTAAAAACAGCCAATAAGAAGAGCTTAGCCTCTAGAGTCCTCAAGGGGAGAGGGAAATAGCCAGAATTTTTGCTGTCCTGTGGGATGCAATTATGTTGTCCAGAATCAAAGTGTGACCTGTCTTGCTTGTCCTGTTTATTGAATGCAAACTTGATGTCTGGTTTCATTGCAAGTTCCCTGCCTAAGATGGATATCCTAAGGCCAAATTCAATCGACAGTCAACCTCTATACCTGTGTAGAGCCAGTATTTTCAAAAGAATGCATGTCAGTAAATTATGATGTCTGTTTCAGTTAAAATCAACATTTCTTTCCTAGTTCACTTAAAATCAAATAAATACACTGCAGTACAAGAGATACATTTGTATTTCCACACAATTTATCACATACCATGGTTCTGGTATGTGATTTTGACACTCAGAAGAATTTGGGTTAAATTTTCAGATTTTTCTGTGATATTGGATATTTAACTTTGAATACAGAAAGAAGAAATTTCAGGATTAATACCTGGCTATGTCTCCTCAGAGAATAAAAGCAGCAACCCTAAACTGCCAACTGAAATATCTGAAACGGAATCAGTATTACAAGTATGAGAGCTATAGCTCCTTCAAGGAGCCACTTGGACACATATGGAGAAGAAGTTTTCAAATCTTTATGTGACTTTTTCCTGTGAAGATTTAAAGGATGTGATTCCAGCAAAGGAAATCCACAATAATTTCCCTGGTTTTTGGAAACTCTGTGCGATGAAATTGCATGAACAATACACCAGTGAAGTGCAGAGAAATTTTAGTTTTGAATTTTGAGGAGTTTCAGACCTGACAAGTACAGTGTATGTACAAAGACAATGGGTTTATCGCACTGCTGATCTTTGTCAGACTAACAAGGTCTCCTGGATGCCATGTCCCAGATTCATATCCTTCTCTCTGCTTTTGTTGAGAGGCTATCTGCATTTATTTCTTTAGTGGAGAGATATAGGTTTCCTTAGAGAAAAATTCAGAACACCTCATATCATCATTGCCCTCTTACCAGAATTTAATATTTCAATATGCTACAATAAAGTAATAACATCAGGTAAACTAGCTCAGACAGCTAAAGTAGTAATTTAGTTATTTTGTTTAGCTACCTAAGATCAGATGAAACAATCCAGGCTGATGGCATTGCAAAAATGGTCATAATAATATGAAAAACTGTAATAACAATGAAGCAATATTATTTGATACTATAGAAAACTGGCATATTTCATTATTCATGTAATATAATATGGGTCATTTTCTATCAAGTCACTAAGAAACTTAGTGAAGCGATGAAAGACAAAATAATGCCATACAGAATCAATCTGCTTTGTTGGTTCTTCTGGACAGACCCTAATGAATAGTCTGTAGGATCCTGATAATTTGAGTGAATAAGCACAGACTGTTATATATGTGAGTAGGCAGTTGCAGGATGAGAGAACCTGTATGTATTCCAGAGGAGACAAGTGTCAGAATAATATAGGAAAACCCAAAAATCCTTATGAATTAGATTCCACATGATATTATGGCAGTATTGAAAAATAATATTTATTATTAATTAAAAAAATATTATGTAATTATTGAAAGATGTGCATCCTGTTGCTGGAATATGATCTCTTTGGGATCTGAGAGTGAGATAGTTGACAATATTGGAACACAGTTCATAAAGATGAGGAGGGGTGAATGCCTTTTATATGAGAGAGCAGTGGGAATACATGGATCTGTACTTTGGGATGAATGATGAGACAACTGAAAATTTAAGCATTGGCATTAGACAGCAAACTAACATTGATAACATCATAGTGAAGTCTATTTCTTATCATTCAGTCAGGAAAAAAAATAAAAATACCTTCTCTAGAAAATAGGAAGAACCTCATCTTAACGGAACCTCATCCTCCTGATTTTATCCTCTTCAAGAGCGACTGCAAGGAAAACAGAACAAAGCACATGGATCCAGGAGTTTTCTGAAGACCATTGATGATTACTATTTACACAAGGAACAGATAAGTCAATGGCAGCAGGTGCTCTGCTGGACCTAAAACAAGAAAGGAAGGGCAGGGATGTGAAGGTGTGAGCAACCTTGGCTGCATGAGCTTGAGTTCAGGATTCTGAGCAGAGGGAGAAATGCAAAATACAGCATCACAACCCTCGGTTTTAGGAGAGCAAATGAAGGCTGGTTCAGGCACCTTCCTGAAAGGAATATTGGCAGTAAAGTGGAGACTAGGTAAAATATTGTCCTGTACTGAATGGCACAGGGAACCCAGTAGTGTGACATAGAGAAGGTCAAATTCATCAAGGAGTTCAGTCATTACTGTTAGCATTTCCTTTAGGAACCTCAGGCCCTTGAAGATCCTGAACGAAGATGTAACATTGGAGCATCTTTCATACAAACAGACTGAGGGAGCAGAGGATTCAGGACAATCACTGTGGACAAAGACCTGATAGTATGAGGTCAAAAAAGATAGCTCATTTCAGAGATTTCTGTGAACAGGATAGAATGTAATGGATAGAAGTCCAAATAAAAGAAATTCTACTTAAAATAAGGGGAAAAAATTGTATTTTAAGGAGAGTCAGACACTGGAAGAACCTGCCCAGGGACATTGCTCAGTGTCCATCCTTAGAGATATTCAAAATCAATCTGGATGATGCCCTGAGCCATGGGTGACCCTGCTTTGAACTGGAGGTTTGAAGTAGATGATCTCCAGAGGCATCTTCCAGCCTCAGCTGTTCTCTGACTCTTTGCAACTCCGTGATATATGTTGCATTGTGTTAAATTGGAAGCAGTGGTAACAGAAATTAATTAAGCTGTAGTACATACACAAACTCATGAAATCATGGAGTTATAGCCATTAATATTTCCTCCTTTATTTATAAGTGATTGAAGTCTGTATCACACCATTGCCCATCTTTTTCTATGTCTGCACTGAATGATAGGAGTAGAAGGCTTGAGGCAAGATTTTTAGAGAAAAGAGAAAAGCTAAGTCAATTGAAAGCAATTTCTGAAGGGAATAACATCAAAAAAAAAAAAAGGAGGAGAAATATTTGAAAAAGAGGAAAAGGATTGAAGGATATTGAAGACATTATGTTTGTATGGCATTCTGGCACTTTTGAATGTCCTAAAAAAGAATTACACCAACAGTAAGTGAGTGGATAAAGCAAAAATTTTGAGAAAAGGCAAAAAGGAAAACCAATAGAACATCAAGAGCATTTGAACTGCTAGAAGGCATTTTCCTTGTGGAAAATGTCTGAAAATCCTTAAGAGAGCTCGTGAAGATTCATTTAAATAGCTGAGCAGCTCATTTAAGCAGTCAGACAAAAGCCTCAGTTCAGCTTTACAAAATCAGGTTGCTGCTATGAGCTGGTGGCACAAAAGACAAAAGCAAAAAATATGTCATGTGTCCTGACACTGCACTTTGTCAGAAGTTGCTCACAACTGGCTTAAACTATGCACTGAAGGAAAAGCCACAAAAAACCTCATGTGCACTACGTGCTAGAGGTTAAAGAACAGATAAAGCCTAGACACAGTACTTAAAAATAATAAAATAAACGTTCTTTGGGAATATACTTTTGCTCTCAAACACCAAAGCAAGCCAGAAAATTAGAACTTCTGTTGATTCTGCAAACTGCAGAAACCAGGTGTACCAGCACTGACTGCTCACAGAACATCTGACAACATCAGAGGAAGGAAAAATATTCCCATTATTGATATCAAGTGCAATATATTGCAACACTATAAAAGCATTTTACATTATTTTCAAGACTTGACAGGCATGTCATAACAACTGAAGATTTCCATTAAGAGGTCAAACTCTCTACTTGTTATATTGAAGATAATTTCCATGTTTCAGTGTTACTTTGAGATACTAGAATCTGAATAAACCCCCTTTCTGGACATATGCATTGGTTTAAAATCTCAAGGGGACTAGAAGCAGTGAGGATGGTGGTGAATAAAAACCCAACAGGTTTCTATTCTAGCAGCTGTGACTGGAGGAAGACGTATGAGAGAAAAGCTTGAGTCAAAGACCTACTACCTTAGCAGGGTTGAGAGAGCTAACACAGGCAGCAGCGGTTCTAGGACAAAAATCTTGGGAATAAATGAGCACTTCCAGTTTTCCTTAAGCATCTTCAAATAAGGCAATTAAAGACAGAGGCTTAAGTGGAGGAAAATGAAAGGTTTCAATGCAAAGTCATGATAGACAGTGATAATGTTTCTGAAAATTTGTGATTTAGGGAAGAGAAACTGTAACTAAAAAGTGCACAAACAGCAAAACTGACACACCAAATAGTTCACAGAACCCTTCCTTATGGAACTTTACACTAGAATACAAGTTCAAAATTAACCTTTGCTTTTTTTTCCCCTTTTTGTCTTTCTTTTGCTTTTCTAGTCTTCAAAATGAAATTACATGTGTCATGACCTTCATAGTTATTGATTATCACACAATACATATAATATTAAAAATCACAGTCCAAGAATTGAAACTAGACATTGGTCTCAGTGGCCTAAACATCCTTTATGCCTCCTGTTTAGTGCCTCTAAACAAGTAATACTGGATTGTAGATATCAATGTGTAATATTGTCTTTGCCATTATGCAAAATAATGAAATAGAGCACAGCACTGTAAAAAGCTGTGTCAAGTAAAAGATGTAATATAATAATAATATTATATAACAGAAACAATTACATTAGGGAAATTTCATGTATTATTTTCATTCATTTGTTGAATTATAGCTTGTTTTTCTTTCACATTATATTAAATTTTCCCGACACATTTGGAGATAAGAGGTGAGTGAGGGTTCTGTCAAAAAGAGAAGCTTGTGTCTGACCCTTGTAATTCCACCAAGAATTGATAGTACTTAAGTGAAAAACATCTGTTACAGGATTTGGAAGCTTCAATTTTCTTTCTTCCTAAACCAAGTCATGACATGGCAATAAAATATACTCTATCTGGATACTTGATGTAAGTAATGAGCCACTGAAGAAACTTCTTATTCTTGGTCAGCATTAGACATAGAAAATACTCAAGAAGAATGAGAAATATTTGATTTGTAAAAATTCTCAAACAAACAGTAATTTTCTGTAATAAATGATTAAAACTTTGGTATAAATATACAATAGATGCTTCTTTACATCTGTTGTTCTTATAGAAGTGAAAAATTTGTGAATGAGTTTTTTGAATTAGAAGTATGAAATAAGTTTTCTTTTGTTCTAAAATAAGATTTTAACCTACCAAAATATGATCCTGATGAGAAAAATGGAGGGGAAAGGGGCTGCAGGGGTAGTGTGTCATTTTTGGGATTGATCCAAATTTGGTTTGGTTCCTTTAACAAAAGTATGCTGTGTTTGTGTTCCCTCTTACCTTGAATTTTGCTTGATATTATCAACTTTACCAGAAAATTACAACCTTTTTATTCTGTATTTCAGGAGTTGACTGTACTGTTTGCATGGGCCAAATTGCTATTTTTGCATTATACTGGGGATTTAATAGAAAAATATTCACTGGAGAAAAATATGGAACATCTTGGGGCACAGAACTCAGCAAAGCATAAGAAAAATCAGCTGTCTCCCAAGGTTCTGCAGATATCTTGGTCCAAAGGAGCAAAAATAAAAAAAAAAAAAAAAAAAAAAAAAGGAAAAAGGAAAAGAAAAGAAAAAAAAAAGGAAAAGAAAAGAAAAGAAAAAAAAAAAAGAAAGAAAATACTATAAAGGGAAGTGTCAAACTGCAGAACCAAGGGAAGAAGAAAAGTAAAGCTGATATACACCTGACCTGACTCCTGACTTCAGCTATCTACAAAGGAAACATATATTTCTTAGCTGGTCTCCACAGGTTTGCTTTAAAAGTTGATGGAGGCTTACAAAGGTCCACATGTAGGCACTTGGTTTAGGATTAAATTAATTCCCCTACTGATTATATTGCCTAGAGATATGCTAAATACAAAGGGAATCCCAGATAGCTAGCCTACATTTCTACTTTGTCAAAAACTATGGGTAATGGAATAAATTCTATTTTAACTTTACAGAGAGAAAAAGATCATCTGAAGAAATGTTCTCCATGCCTTAGAGAATTTTAACCAAAGACAGGTTTACTGTGCTTAGGAGGCTGAAAACTCAGTATTTGCAGTTATGGTTCATAGATTGTTAAAGCTGCATAGTTTGGGGTTTGCTGAAGAAGACAGTGAAGGTTTTCAGCAATGCTTAAAGGACCTGTAGTATCTTTTGTCCTTGAAGAAAGCTGAAGAAAGTGCAAAGCACTGCATGGGCAAAGCTCTGCAAAAGGATCTGGGATCTGGGTAGGCCTGTGACAGGAAAGGAGAGAAACTGTCTGTGAAATGGACCAGATGTGTCCAGTGAAAGTCTGTGCTGCAGCATATAAAGTCAAAAGAAATGCAGCAGAACACTTCTCACTGGGAGACAGGTAGAGCAGCCTAGCGAGCTTCCAAGGAGAATTATTAGAATTAATAGAAGGAGAAGTATTTCAGAGGCATATTAAAATTGAGGGTTTCCATTAGAAACATAATGCTGACTCCTCTATACACTCAGTGCTGTTCATGAAAGTTTCGACTGAGAGACCACATGCAGCTTATCTGAACAAAGAAAATTCCCTACTCATCATCCAAATTGAAACCCAGCTCGTCCTACACTAGCCATTTGCTGTATAAGCAGCCATCCATTTTTTTCCTGATGAAATTTTATGTTCCAAGATGAAACAAACCTCTTGGCTGGTGTAATTCATTGTATTGAATGCAATCCCTGAAAAAAAACAGTGCTGACATGGATGCTTATTTTCTGTTCAAATGCCAAGGAGCAATGGGATGACTAGAGGCAATCTGCATCCTTTAGTGGAGAGACAATAAAATTAAGGCCATGCATTTGACTTCTCAGATAGGAAATGTGTATTAATTAAGGCATGTGAGAAGTCTTACCTTTTGCTAGGACCTGTAGGTAGAAGTAAAAAAGCACAGTCTTCTATCTACATATTCCTTACAGATCAGGTTTGCCAGGCAGTACTGGTTCCTGTATAAAAAAGCCAGGTGTTAAAAGGAAAGTGACTTAGTCTCACTAATTTTTTCCTCCATTAAACAATTCACAAATAAGTTTCTGTTTGTCTCAAAGCGATGGGTGTTCAGAAGACTGCAAAGATGACTCTTTCATAGGCAGCTGGACAGCTGTAGGTCTTTTGAATAGGCTGTACTCACTGAAAGATGACCAACCAACTTTATTTTTCTTGCTGATTGAGTTGCTGCCTGCCTCTAAGAACATTTCAGGTGGTAAAGTCAGTTATTTCATTTAGGAAACATGAAATGAATATAAATTAACTGAGGAAGTATCACCCTTCATAGACTGGCAACAGAAACCTGACTGCAATAAAGTGTATATTGAAAGACATTTTCAGTGCTTAGGAAAATAAGTTTTCTATACTTGCAGATGGCAGTCTACTTCAAAACTTCAAGCCTTCCAATATTGCAGATAATATTTCATGAAAATATTACATTGCTTATTAACCAAAATAATCTAATATTCTTCATTAAAATAAGAGCAATTAAAAATATACTAAATTCAGAGCTTTTATTAGACTCAATTTTATTTTTTGATCCTCTTTTTCTGCATGTATTCTTCATAAATTTGTACGTGATCCTAATTTTTTGATGTTAAGTACACAATGGAGGAGAATTACAAAGTCATATCTGTGAATATATGTGCTGGAAATACTATCATCTATACTTTACTATCACCAGAAAAGAAAATAGCAATAAAATAGTGTGAATTATATCATTACTCACTACCGAGAAATGCATCTGAAACACCAGAGGTTAAGGAAATTCTTGATTCTCACACAATTTTAAAAATAAAGAAATTGTAAAAAAAATTTAACATGGGAATGTGATTGAAAGAGGGTAGGATTTATTGATTAAAAGATTCTCTGAGGAAAACATGAGATTTAAATGGCTACTTCTCTGGATTTTGGGGTTTTTTTGTTTTTCTTAGCAGTAAGTAGTTGCAGCAGTCGCAATAATTTCCATTTTATAAAGCCTTAGCCCCTTCAATACTCTTGGTGATAATGAAATCTCATTGGTTGACAATATAATTTCTAAATGTGTTGTTTTCTTTATTCATCAAAGCAGAAGATAAAAGCAAATGTGTGACTGGAGAGCCCAGTCTTCCATAACACCCATCCCTACACACAACACCCTGGCATGCCCTGAAAAAAGCACAAACATCCCTTGACCTGAATAAATCACATCACTTCATAAAAAATCTGCCTTCTGCCATCTTTCCTTCATTTTCAGGTTGTCTTGTGGATAGACAGCTAAAGGGGCCAGCTGAAAGGATTCTCACCTTAGTTTCTGACAGGTTTCAGAACAAAAGTGATTAACGTGCTTGATCTGCACAACAGATGCTCAGAGCCATCACAGAGCAGCACACCAAGTGACACACAAAACTGCTTTCATGAGAGATTACACGATAACACCACTTTCACATGGAGTTTTTTCATCTGGACTGATCACTCTCCTTTGCAACAGAGGCTCCTGCCTTCATGCAACTAAAACTGCTCTGTGAAATGTCCCTGTTCCTCTACCACAGCCCCTTAAAAGTCCATCCCTCAAGAACTACTCCCTCAAGAGATAAAGGTGATGTTTTTCTTCACGTTTCCAACACTGAACCTCTGCAGAATGCAGGTAAACTGATGTTTAAAAATCTTAGGAATATCCAGATTTCTTATGGACATCCACATGCCATGGCACAGAAATGGAGAATTTCCTGAGCTACATCTACAACTTCTCTTATTCACAGAGTCTAACTCATACAACTTAATATATGAAGACAAGTACTGAACCATAAGTTAATTTCTGAAGATTAGAAATTAAATTACTCATCATTACAGGGCTCTATGAATCCTCTTCTTTCTCTTTTTCTTTTCCACTATTTAAATATTTAAAATAAGCATTTTAAGCTTAAAAGTATTTTGAACTGTCTTCATTCAGTTTAGACTTGATCCTTTGCAGATAATTTTACACATCTCTGAATAACAGGAAAGTCAAATTTCACTATTGCTTATACGGACTAATCAAAAAAGGGTGAATCCACTAAGCAGTAATTTCCTATCCTAACTTATAGAGATTGCTTGCTCTAACAGCACTTGTAGAATTGATATATTTGGAGAAATTTTCTTCCTGAAAATATAATCTCAGTGTAAGCATGACATGAAAGACAAAGGACACACTTTTTACCTCTACATCTTGGCTAAGTAGTGAAGAGATTTCCTCCCCTTTAAAAATATTGTATTGTCAGGTTTACTAAGTTCCATCTTCAACTGTTATATTATTGAAGTGACTAGAAATAAGATATCTATTTGTTTTGCCTATTTGTTTTTTTGTGTGACAGGATTAAAAAAAAAAAAAAAAGAGAAGTCTTTAGATTTAGGTGTTCAGGTTTTTTTAAAATTCAAAATCAGTTGAGCTATGAAGCTTAAAAAACATGATTTTTTTAATTACCATAGTCACAATATTTTCCCATCTGTACTTGAGGGTTCATTTTTCATTTTCAATGAATATGATTTTCAATTTTCATTTCATTAATATGATGCCTGAATAACCTCCAGTTTTTATCCAACAGCTCTTTTTCTCCATCCTTCCTTATTTTTTTTTCTTTCTACATAGCCAAACTTCTGAAAAGAAAACACTTCAGAAAAGTAAAGTTGCAGCATATCATACTTTTTTTTACTATGTTGGATTTTTTCTGATATATAAGGCATTTCAAAACCTTTGTAAATGATCAAGAGAAATTTACTGGTACCGAAAAGTGATAACTGGTATCAAAAACATAGCTTAAAAAACTCAGCTGGAAACTAAAAAATGTGAAAACAGAATGTGGATATAGTACTTAAAAATTAATCTTTAATTTCAAACAGCAATAAAAACATTTTCCTACTTAAATTATTTGAGTGGTGGGATTTTTTTTTTTTAATGATTTTCTGGTTTTTTTTTTTTTTTTGTTTGGGTTTTTTTTCTTGGTGGTTGGTTGATTAAAAAAAAAAATTAAGACATCTTATTTGTTCTAAAATGCTTACATTTTCATCAGCACAATTGTAGGGGGATATAGTATGGGTAAATGAAGGTGATATAGAATGTAATCTTGCCCCCTAAAGAGTTGCAGCTGAGCCAATTACTAAGGATTAGGAGCAGGCCTGATGTTAACAGGCCGCAGCTGCAGCCAATCAGCAGAGTGTTATAAAAGAGTGGATTGGTTGGCTGAGGGAACTGGAGTCAGTTGGCTGCTGTGAGGGCAAGGAAGAGTCAGGGCCTGGAGGAGCTGCCTACAAGAAACATCAAGGAGGTATGAAACTCTGGCAATATGGAACCTTTGCAATATAATAACAACACAATTTTCACCCTGGTTTAGAAAATGGCCAATGAACTACTGTGGATGTTCAAATTAAAAGAGTAGTCCAGTTGTTAGTGCTCCTCTCAAAGGCAATCCCAAATGATGCACGGTGAGTTTGAGTGCACTCTCAGCAAAGCTGAGGGGTGCAGTTCATTTGCTTGAGGGAAAGGATCTCACCCCTTGCTGGGCTCAAGAAGCATGACCACTTGAACCTTGTTCACAAGGTCAGGGATATTAAGGAGAAGATCTGTTGCAACTGCATCAGGACAATCCCCTGTATCATTCAAGTCTGTGGGACTGAGAGCAGCTCTGAAGACAAGGAGGACTTAGGGGCACTGGTGAATGAAAAATTCAACATGAATCTGGAGTCTTAAACAGACTTGTGTTATACCAGGTGTTGCTCTGTGTGTATACACTTATGAATTCCCATTTACAGTCTTTCACATCTGTTTTTAGGTGTCTGAAACAGCTACTATGAAACCCGCAAAGGGCTGAAATTTTGTTATAAATGCCACCAGTATTTGTGGTGCTGTGTAGGATTAGTTGTTGGAGATTTTCCTACAGCAGAACTGGAAATTGATGTTCAGCTTTCGGTATTTCAGTTTAAATCATTCTTCCTTTTCAAACAAAGTATTTCCAGGATTTGAGAATTCCTCCAGACAACATAAGCAAAGTATCATGTTGGCTCAATAAGATTAGGAGGTGAACTAAGGGAGAAGTAACACAACACAATCTCTCCTTCATGTACGATGAATTGCTAATCACAATTGGTGTACAGATGTGGTATAAAGCATTTGTATCTCTTTCTTTCTGTTCTTAAGTGCCTTTGCCTCTTTTCTTGTCTTTCACTTGCACTGTCATTTCTTGCTGTAGATGTTTGATTTGCTGCAGCAAGCCCTGGTCTTTGCTGTTAAGGGGTATTAAAAAGAGGCTAGGTGTGAAAAGTTTACTATTTTGAAAATATGCCTGTGGTAAGTACTTGTAAGATGCATGTGATTGGAGTGAAAATGCAGTAAAGACATGCCCTGAGCCATGTGTCAAAAGGACAAGTTTATCTAGGCCTGCCAGGATTTTTTAAAAGAGAAAATAATAATGAAAACATGCTTTTTCATCACATCTGCTTGATAAAAAAGCCTGCTGGGTAAGGAAAAAAAAGAGTTGAAAGTGAATGTTGCTGCCTACTTCCAAAGAAATATAATGTAGTTTAAATAAAAGAAAATTGTAGAATTCAAAACCATTATGTATGATTCCAAAAGGCAAATGGATTAAATAAGCATTGAATAAACCCTGTCAGTGATGAGGCACAGCCCCACAGTCCCCCAGAAAAGTGAACAGATCAGGTCTGGTCACCAGGGTTAGAGCAGTTCAGGGATCACCAGACAAATCTGTGCTCGTGAGGGAGGGCCATGGTGACACCAGGAGCCCACGTCAGCTGCACAAGCTGGACAAGAGAGGCATCTGGGGAGGTGCACAGCTGACCTGAGCTGGCACCGGGACTTGCTGAGCCTGAGTGGAAACTCAGGCTGGCTGCACTGTGGAAATGGCAAAAAAAAAAACAACATTTCTGTGAATTCCTGTATCTGGAATGGGCAAAATGGAAATGGAGCTCAAAAGCTGCGGTAGTTGGAAGCCTGTTTCAAAAACAGTTACACAACAATGATTTCAATCTGTTCCTAATGACTCTTAGGTCTGGTGGTCTTTGACTGCTGTACATTCAAGCAGCACCAAAAGTCTTACCATATTTCAGTTCTTAATGTCTTTGTGACATTTTGAGATTGTTGTAAATAAAAAGAAGAGCAGTTATGGATTATTAGCCTTTCTATATTGTAGCAGGTATCAAAGGTTCTGCTGAAAAACATGCTGGCTGTGTCTGAACTGATAAATAAAAGGGGCCAGCCACTACTGTCTTGGTAAGACAACAGTGCCACTATTGTCAAATGACAAATAATGCTACTATTTGTCTTATCAAGTGTCACGCCTTTGAGTTGTGTTCATATGAGTACATTACTTAAACACAGCCAGCAGAGACTCCTCAAACAGACTGCACACAGGGACTTATTCCTGAGTCACTTTGCCCTAAGAGCTGGGGCAAAACTATCCAGGTTTTGTTCAAATAGTCCAAAACTGTGCTCTGCTCAAAACTGAGCTAAAAATTACACTGTAAATGGAATGTCTAGCAGTGCTTGATGTCAAATACTGGCCCTTGTTCTTGCTGATATATTTAAAGTCTTACATAAACATGTAAGAAATGTGCATATTGCCTAATGATGAGTTGAAAAATTAGACTAAAGGTTTAAGCATAGTGGGATGTGCTTGGGTGACAAATATTGAGATTATTAACTCACAATAGGGCCATGAAAAAACCTAGTAAAACTAAAAGTTCTCTCTAAATCAGTGAATCCCCCCCAGGTGTACAAAACAAAGACACAATTACTAATCCAGGCCAGACACCCCATATTTTAATGTGGATGTCCTCTTAAGACTGCCTGGAAATGAATTTTTCCACTTCTATTTTTCAGAAAGGAAAATGAAGCACAGATCATTAAAGAAGTAAAAAATGCCATATTCATATTGTTTCAATCTAAATGAAATGAGAAATTATTACTTAAATATCCTGAGGGTCAGGATCTAGATCTTTTACCTGCTGTCACATAAAAAGTCTCTCAGAATACACTTGAGCTGAATTTTCTTTAGCTCTTAATGAACTGTCTTGATTAGAATAAAGGATCACCTTTCAGAAAGTAGGGAATGTCAAGGAAAGTCATTTTGGTATATTTATTGAGCATATGA
Source organism: Zonotrichia albicollis (assembly GCF_047830755.1). NCBI lineage: Eukaryota > Metazoa > Chordata > Aves > Passeriformes > Passerellidae > Zonotrichia > Zonotrichia albicollis. Next base: position 83,808,686 of record NC_133821.1, read on the forward strand.
ACACCTAGATGCTCTCTACATTTTCATTGTTTATATGGTTTTTGTGAGCACAGTGTCAGTAGTTTTTAAGGTACTAAGGGAATAGTTAAAGTTACAATAAATGGGCATTTCAAAAGCCAATTACATTTTGAATAATTGCTCCAATCTATCTCAGCAAGATTAATTTATTACATGCTCTGGAAAATGTCTAGCTGTTCAGCTACTGTTTCACACTTATAAGTTTGAAAGTACTGGCCCAAGGATGTAGCCCTGAGTTTTCCAAGAGAAAAATTGGCTCTTATTCACACTCCCAACTACTTAATATCACATGTAAGCACATTTTAATAGGTGCCTGAATTTATGGGAAATGCTTATGCAGAAGCTACGGAAGCCATTATTGATCTTCCTTCCATTTGCTATTAAAAACACAATTTGTTTGAACTCTTTTGGTCTTTCTGGTTTAGGATTTTTTGTTTCATTTTGATTTTAATTATCTTCATATTTTTAGCACAGCTTTGTTCTACCCATGCAGCCAGATGGGGCTCCCCAATTAAATTATATTGATATTCTTCCACTCCTGCAAACCAGTCTATTTACCTTGGCAGAGAAAAATAGTGTTTTTTGGTTTAAAATTTATTTTACTATATATTTTTGTGTGTATATATGTATTTATATAAAATATATATGTATAATATATATGAAATATATTTTTTGTATGGTATAATCACACATATAAAATGTAGATACATACTACAGTACATTTATATGGAATGCATATACATATACAACTATACAGTTATCCCATGCATGTGCATGCATACATTTCTTTTCCTTTGTATAGGGAATGGCAGTTACAAGGATTAACATCCTTGCAAACTATTACATTTATTCATTTGTCCTTTGATATTTATGCCATGCTGTCACCGAGTCTCTAAAAAAGTTAAAATGTTTTTTAGAAAGCCTTTGTTTTCATTTTAGAAAGAGAAAAATCCTGGAGCTAGACCATTATAGGTACTTAGGTGCTTGCTTCATGCACTGAGGGATGTTTTACCCTTTGTCCTAATGTCAAGAATTGTATCCTATTCTGGCCTGGAATATTTCTATGGTTTCTTGAGGTTGGTAGCTGGAAGACATGTTCAAACAGAAGACAGGCACCTACATCTGGTCAGTAAAGTGTTATAGCAAACCACAGAGATGAAGTCTGCCAGCAGGTCCCACTCCTGTCAGGTGATGAAACATTTAGGCACATACGCAATGAGGTGTTTCTGCCATTTCCAGTATCACCTGATGTTTCAAGTCCAGTTGGACAAAAATCACTGGGCCAGCTTAGTGGTAGATTGTCTGTTCCTCCCCTCTCACCTAGGTCAGATGGCTGTGTTTTGTGTTTGGTATGTCAGAGTGTGTAATATAAACCTAAATTAATGATATCTGTTGCCTCTCATCTGTACTGGAGAGTCATAAAGTGCCTGAGGGGAGTGGCATTGCCCTGACTTCCCTCTGTATCCGATGGTCAAGGGCAGTGGTTTCTGGGCAATGGCACAGAATATTTGTGTCCTGGATCAGTTAAATGGGGTCTGTCCAGACCTGACTGTGACTGTTCTAAATCTGTGAGAGCAATGTGAATTTCCATGTACTTGGGGAGAAAGTACAACAACTTGTAAGTCAGTGCCTGAGGCTAGTAGTCACTTCTTGTGACTTCATTCCTTCCACCAAAATTCTAGCTCACACACAGGCACCTTTTTCCTTTTTATTTTGTAAGAAATGAGGGTGGAAGTGCTATTTTGCAGCAGATTATCAATGTTAGTATTTTGGCTGTAATTGGACAAATCTACAATTTCTCCTGGGTATTTTAAGATAATTACTAAAGGTAGGAACTGGAGATTTGTAGAGCTCAGTAAGCAGTAGTGGATTCAAAAGTGGATTCACTTTTAAGGTCTCTTGTGACTTCATGTCTTTAAAAAGCATATTACAGATGCTAAGTTTTTATTAATGATTACAGGCTTGGAACATTTGAAATAAATGTAGAAATCCAAAATGCTTCATAAGAAATATTGAGTGACCTAGTTTCTCGGTCCTCTCTGGTTATGAGCCAGTGAAAATAGGAAATGAAAAACTAACAAAAAAACCCCTCAATGATTTAGATTACCCAGCTAAACAAAGTTAAATATTGTTCCTTTTGTTCTACCCAGAAGAATGCTTCATTTTGTGTCTGAAATAATGTCTGCATGTTTATCACTCTCTGGTAGTTTGTTACACTTAAGGAGAGTCCTTTTGTGGCTGGTTCATTGAAGAGGACTCATGGCACATGGAAACTTCTCTGAGAGGTGCTGTACCCCTGTGGCTTTGGGACTGTAATTCAGGCTTATGCCAATTTGCCTGCACCCTTGCCTGTGCCAGAGTTCTGCATGTTCATTGTGAGTCAGTGTATGAAATATCCATTAGAGCAAGCTTTTAGAAGGCCAAAATCTTCCTTGATTCCTCAGATAGCCAGCATAAATACTTCCATAATTTAAGTTTTACTTATTGAAGATGTATATCAGTAGAATATATTTTTGAAAAAGCGATAGTAAATAGCAATGAAAGCAGATTTTGGTTCAAGAAAGGGTTCATTGTAAGAGCAAATACTCAACTAGATTAAAGGTGACAAAATTAGGTCTCATAAAACCAGTGGCATTGTAACAGTGTATTTGAAAACACAGGTGTAAATATGTGTTTGAACTCCACAGGTGTAAATATATTCATTTGAATTAAGAAAGATATTTTTATGGCACAATATTAACAGGAGTGATCAGTATATGAGAGAAAGGAGAATAAGTCCATGATTTATTTGACTGAGACATCTGATTGAAGACATATATACATATAAATGGCGCATGTATATATTTTTATATATTTTAATAGAAATGCATTAGCTCAAAATTCATCATTAAATTACAGTATTGCTGAGGGGTTCATGCACTTTTGGATAAGTTTTGGCTGAGGGTCTACTTGAACTCATGAATGAAAGAGGGGCCACAGTGGTGAGGCAGGAATTGTCAAGTACCAGTCCCTTGTTCCCATGTCCAGAAAATTTATATTTCTGTTTAGTGTGGTTTCTGCCATGCAAGGTCTCTGGGGAGTTTCTAGATCACACAGATAAAACTGTTTTTTGTTATCTTTTTGACTACATTGAAATATTTAGATTACCCCCATCACCACCTCCTGGTATAGGTCTTACAAAATAGTTTGGAACAGAAATGCTGCTCAGACATTTGGTGTCAGATGCGTTCAAAACTGTGTTTTCAGAAGATGTCTTCATATACTTCTTCTTCCCTTTTTGGTCTGTGTATAATGAAAATAAGATGAAAACTCTAATATACCATGACTGAGTTTTCTTTTTCCTCTCTGCTGCTGTGAAGGACAAACCAATAAAATTCTTCCTTTCTTAAACACTGAATGGTTTGAATAAAAATTAATTTCAGCTGTTTTGGGGTTTTTTGTTTATTTGTTTTTAGCATTTATCAAATCATATTGGTGCCATTTACAAAATTGAAGAGAACAAGAAGCCAATCAGACCCTGAGCCAGGGAATAGAGACCTGGATTCCATTTCTGTGTCTTTGCCTTCCTAAGGGACCTCAGAGGTGGTTCTGCATCTAGCTAGTCCCACTGAACACTAAATATATGCACCTCAGGAAAAGAATCAAATTAAGTGGCAACTTAGGAGCCTAAATGTAGTCAGCATAATAATATGACATGCTTTGATGAAAGCTGAAGAGGATGGAAGTATTGTTATTAGATGTATTTGTGGGCTGGAAAAAGCATTTTTCAGAAGCTCAATTTCTAAATAAACATTTTTCTCAATTAATGACTTAACCCAGATTCTTGAGCTCCTACTATACAAAAGTGGCGATATCTTGTGTTTGGCCTATGGAAATCTTCTCTGGGTTAAAGTGCTAGCAGAAGTGTGTGGTTACCTGATGCCAGGGAAAATTTGCTAGGCAAAAGTGTAGAAACTTTTGATTAACCACTGAAGCCATGTCCTGAAAGAGAAACTGAATTATCCATGGTATTCATAAGGAGCACAAGATGTTTTCCAGGTAGATGAATCTTAACAGAGACAAGTTAATGGATCCAAGGGTAACTAGAAGAAATGTAATTACTTTTTATATGCAGGAGATAACACAAAGTGATCTAATTAGTTTATTTATTCCTATTTCACCTTCCTAATTCTGCAACAAGGGATGTAGGTAATACAAAGGAGACTTAAGCCAAAATGAAAACGTTAAACTACATTGCAGATTGTTTTTCTTGAAGAGGAAGAAAATTCTTAACACACTTTTACCAATAGACTTCCAAGAATCATCAAAATAGACATGAAAATTTTGAAAGGCAGTATATATCTGTCATTGGATTGACTATTACTCTTAATAAATACAACATATTCTATATTTTTCTTTAAGTGTATTATGACAAATAGAATCACTGAGGCTTTTTTTTATTTTAAAAAATTATCATTTTCTAAAAATATTCATTGAGGCATTACTCTCAGTTTATTTAGATCTGACCAAACCACCCATTTCTCCTATAACCACATTAATAATAAGACAAAAATTATTTTCTTTCTTTCTAAAAAAAATTATTTTTATATAGCTATATATCTTAATAAATGTCTGAAAGAGGTTTATAAAGATATATATATATATAGCTATATAAAACAACCAGGAGCAACCTTTGACTCAGCGGTGCTGTGCATACATCTTTGCTTTTGCTTGTTTTAGAGTAGTCATAGGAAATCAATAGGAATTTAAGGTTCTAAATAGAAGCTAAAAGCCCAGATAATTTCTTGAATCTTGGCCAAAAAGGTTAAATGGCTTGTCAAAGATTGGCAGGAGATTCAGGGTCTAGATCCAGAATTTCTGATACCTTTCACTTTACTGCACATATAAGGCCATCAGTTTCCAGATGTTTTTTACTGTGATGCTTGTCACACCTAACAAAACAAAGCTGTGTTTCAGTCCTTTACTGCACTTCACACTGACGTGAGTTGTGTGCACTTCGGGGTAGGATTTGCTCTGGCACTAGTAGCAGCCTCACTTCTTTATGGTTGCTGTCAAAACAACTTACTCCTAATAATTGCTTGATCATCCTTAGGAAAAGGCTAACAAAACCTCAATTGCACATCTCTCAGAAGTGTATGAAAATAATTTAAATAAATTATTCTGATAGGGTGAACTTAGGAGAAGGTTATGGAGTGAGACAGATCAGTCCCCAGAGACGTTTTTTCAGATAATTTCATGGCAGTGGACATCAGTGAGATGCCTGCCAAGGTGAATCAGCTGCAACATTTGAATCATGTCATATACAAAAGAAAAGTGACTTTCACTAAGGCCACATCACAGCTGGATACCAAAGGTCCTGAATTTAGCAGGATGTTGTCCATGTGATAGCATCTAATTCTGTTAAAATTTATTAATTTTAATTTATGTAGCATTTTTTCACACAATTCCCATTTCAGGTAGGTCTTTAGATACCCATGTAATGACAGTCTGTGACCAAAAAGCTTAAAATCTGTGTAGGGAAAAGAGTCAAGGTTGAAGGAAAAGAGAATCAAGTTTTAGGCTCAGTGTCTGCTTCCTCTCATGCCTCTTGTAGCACTCCTGCTCCACATCTCTGAGTTCACCTGTGCAAGGTTTCACCAGCTCTCTCAGGAAGCCCATGGCCCAGCTGGGATCTGAAATGTGCTTCACAGTTTTTTGTCCTTTTTTATTGTTTGCACTTGTGTAAAGCACTGACCAACAGAACACCAAATGTAGGGAATTATAGCCCCATGCAGCTAAAAGGATATGTGTGACATTAAAGGAAGTGAAACCAGATCTTGGTCCCTATTGGGACACTTGACCACCAAGACTGTGGGTATTCAAAGTGCCCCTCCACACAAACACCCAGTGGGTTTTGAGTGCAAAGGAAAGAAGGGACAAGCTGGTGCATTTTTGTTGCTCACAGTAATTCACAGGTCTGTAGATTTTTTGCCAAAAGATTTGAAGGCGTGTTTTTTAGCCAAGGCAGCATCTGTGAAAGATCTGTTTTGATTGTTGACTTTGAGTTATTTATGCACTGCAGAGTCATACTCTCAAGTCAGAACATTTCAGTTTTAAGCTCTGATTAGATTACTGAAACTTGTAATAAAGAGGGATAATGTATAAATAATGCGTATCATCCTACCTTGTAAGAGATCACAGATAAATACCGTTTTGTCCTGAAATACAAGAAAGTTTTGGTCTTCAGATGTTTCTTCACAAATGTTCTGTGATTAGTCAAATACTTTTGGACAACCCTGGCACCCAAATTTCAGATATATGTTCATAAAACAGCTTATTTTATTGTAATAGATTCATCTTTTGCCTAACCGCTAATATTCCTACTACTAGGGACAGGAAGCGATTGAGAAAATCTCAAGATGTGAATTGAAACTATCAGTAGGGGATTGGATTATGGTTAAGTTTGAAGCTGGAATTCTCAAGATATTCATGATCAGCTGGTCTCAGGGATTTATTTTCAGCATGTTTACATTCATTGCATGTACAGCTTTGAAGTATTCATGTTTGTGTTCATACTGTCTGACAAAGGGCATATTACATGTATAAGGAGGAACATGTGTTATCTGTCTACCATCAAACAGATCTATTTTTTCTTACTCTTAACTTTGTCCTTAACAAATAAAAATACTTGTTAATTTTAGTTTTAAAAAAACCAAACAACCTTAATATTTAAAACCCATCACAGTGTAAATAAACATCTAATAGTGTTACTATTCTCTGATTTCATAGTTACAGGGGTAGTAAAAATACTGAGAGGTGAGACATGCTGGTGTTGTCTATATAAAAATGGGTTTCTGATTTGACCATGAGAAACAACATAATTTCACATTTTTTGTTATAAACTATTCAAGGATTTTTTTTCCAGATGTAAAAAGTTTTTTCCTCTGTGCAAAAACTAAAGCAAGCTTCTTATTAATGCTGACAGCTTAATCATAGTTGTTGGCCCACCTGTCTGGTTTAAGAAATGGCAGTATACTTTATTTATTCAGCCTCCACTGGAGTAAGTACTGTGAAATAGGTGATCAAACCAAATGAAAAAAATTGTAATAATAATAGTAATAAAACTAACTTTTTAAATTATATGATTATTCTCTGCTGAAAAAGCAACATTTGAAGTAGAGACTTTTTCTGAAAACATTTCTAGTATGTAGTTTCTTAGGTGTATTGCTCTAAAAACAAAAGAGCTAATATTCTGAATTGGTTTTTTGTCAGTGAATCATTCTCTTTCATCTCTGAACTGCTTTAATTGTCAACTGTGTTACTTAGTAGGCCCCACACATTGTTGAATTTCCATTTATCTTAGTACGTGAGTAACACATTTTCTTCCTTTTCACTTTGCTTATTGTCTATTTTGGCCCTTGTCCAGGGTAATATTCAAGCTCATGGAGTTCCACTGGGATCCATGCCTGAGCTTAAATACTTCACTGCAGCATGGTGCTTTCCAGAATTAGCGTCTTTCTTCTTTGCCAGTAAACTATCTTAAGGTAATGCACAGTGGACTGAAGAAAGGACAGATAGAAGTGGAAGGGAAAGTGATCTCTCTGCCTGTACAAGCATGTGCAGCATGTGGGAATGGTCATGGGGAGAAAGGCAATACAAAAGTGTTGTGCTGTGAGTCAATGGGAAGCCTAAGTGTAGAAGTTCAACAGGACAGCCACAGCTCAGATCAAGATTTCTGGTTAGTTGTGTGTTTGAAAAGACTATGGCTAGGATAGATAAAAAAAAAATATTTAGTTTTAATGCTAGGAAAAGGAAATAGCAACATCAGTGTTTTAAACCTCCGTGAGCAGATTCTTATTTGACAGACACAGGAATCAATTTCTTTAAGTCATGGCAGTCCATCAGAAAACTCAGAGCTCGTTTTATGTAAAAAAAAGTTATTGAAATGAAATTATTGTAAGACAGATTTCTGCAGAAAAGATTTTCATCAGAAATAGCTATGTGAAGAGAATGCCATGAAATTTTTGTTCAGATGTACAGAAAGAAGTGTTTTTCTTTTAAATGTTCCCTGAGTTTTTGACCTTTCCTGACTGCAGGATTTCCCCAATAAAAGGTAAGAAAGGAAAGAAAAAGACCTCCATATTCAAACTGATCTATATAGAAAGACCCCATTTTTTTTTCATAAAATAGCTCAGAAATATCCTAACATTTATTTCAAAATAATGAGAAAAATAGCTAAGATGTAAATCCTGCAGCATTTCCAAAAATAAAATAAAAAAATTAATCCACCTAAAATTTGCACTAAATAAAAATAGAATATTTCAAGATAACATGAAAGTCACATTAAAATTGCATGGAATATGTGGAAATGTTTAATTTTTTCAAAATCAAAATTGTTATTTTTTTCTTGGTTATATGAAAATTGACATGTATCATGGTATTTTAGTGTTTTTCATACAGTAAATTTCCTATTTTAATTGAAAAAAGGTGAAGAAAACAAATCTTACATTGTTTGAATCTTTTATTCAATTTTAGTTTTTCATTTGACAGAAAATTTTAAAATATCTTAAATATCTTTCTTTTTCCTTTTCATAGCACAATAAATAAATATTTTAGATTTTGCCAAAATCAGTAATTTTTTTCTTATGAGCGAGTTATTTAGAGGTTCAAGCAGAGGATGTGATAATGTACCTGTTTAAATCTCTCATATTTTTATTATTCCTTCAGAGTATACCAGAAGTACCTTCCAATGCATGGAACAGGCTGCTGCAAAATTTGCATTTAGCAAGTTTTGTGAGCCAAGATTTACATAAATCATAGAGAAGTCAGATTTGTTTCCAAATGACACAATGCCCCTGGACTTTCAAAAACTCATCTGCATTTTTTGAAGTGAGGAACAAAGATGAATCCAAAATTGAAAGGAAAGCTGAAGAGTTAATTCATCCTAAAAGAAATTATTTAACAGGTTTTATGAAGCTCATGTGAATTGAAATTGCTAAAATTTAGTTCCTGGTTCCATGTGCTTATCTGCAGAGCTCATTGCCCCCAGAATGTTCAAGGAAGTGTAACTCCATGACTAAATGGTTGTTTAGTGAAGGAGTTTAATAAGAAGCAACAGCAGATCCATTTCTTGAGGAAGAAATACATGGTAATTTATGGGATGGTTTAATAACTTTTCAAGTTCACTTTCAATGTTATTTTCAGTGCTGTTATTTCCTTCTGTTTTGGTTTCAGATCTGTTTTTACAAGTGTACTGGACTCTGAAGCCAGCCCTATTTGAAGTTTTCAACTTTGTTTACTGATTAACAGTGCCAGAAGCTGCAGCTGAAATTTTACTCATTTTAATTAGCTTTCTTCACCCACTGCACAAATGAAGTATGAGTTTATTTAATGCGACAGTGTGTGTACAGAGCCAGAGATTTGACTTGTGCTCTTTAATACATTCCTTGAAGTTGCTTCACTTGGTGATTCATTTGCATCAGTAAGTGAAAAGTCATCAATCTCATCTTCATTTGAAAGCCTTGCCATACTTGCTAATGCTATGCATGATTGGTCATCACAATAGAAATATACCATAATTAAAGATAAATAAATAAATTACATTCTGTGAATTAATCAATATAAGGTGCAATGATAGCATTTTAAAACAAGCCCACTTAATCTATTGCAATTTGTTCCCACTCGTAGTAAGATTGGACTTTTCTCCTCCCCTAAATTCTAATAAGAAGTCTTGCTGTTATTTGTCTTAATACCATAATATAGGATGATAGTGAAACACTTTATTAATCTTGAATTAATCTTGAACCTCATTCTCTCTACTGAGGGTCACCATTTGACAGTAGTAAGTTTAGGTTCCTTCCATATATGGTATTCCAGTGTACTAAAAATATTCATAATAAATAGTAAGTAAATAAATAAATAGTAATAAAAATAAAACAATCAAGACTGGTTAAACATTTAATACTTTATTTGCTTTATAAGTGAATAAACTGAAGGTCAGAGGAGTTAAAAGATGTAACCAGTTCTAGGAACATAACCCTCAAGCCTTGGTTCCAATTGCTTAAAATAAATGATGCTGCATCATATACCTAAAGAAGAAGTCAGGATGGTGACTCAAGTTGCAAACCACCTGATTATTACCTAGCTCAAAGATCAGAACAGGCAATATTTTGTTACAAGTATGACACTAACAAAAGGAAGGAAGTATACTTGTTGGCTTCATTGGTTGGTTTTGCATGAGCAACAGAGAGATGAAGAACTGTGTGTGGATACTGCAAAAATAGATCCAGCAGAGTGCAATTATTTGCTGCCTTTAACAAAATTAACCAAGAAATTCAGTGTTGAATATTTTACATATTACTTGCACTCCAATGCCACAGAAAGAAGTGAGGCAAGGAAAAAGGCCAATTCTCATTCATCCTGGGGTAAAATTTACTTCTAATTCACCAAAATTTGCATCCAGTGAGCCTGAGTGCCCACATCCTTGTGTTCATGTCAAAAGCAGAGATTCTCTGGTTTGGAACAAAGAAAAAGACTGTCCAAGCAGTGACTTTGCTTCATAGAACAGTTTGGGTTGAGAGGGACCTTGAAAGATTATCTAGTTGCAACTCCCCTGCTATGGGCAGGGACACCTTCCACTAGACCAGATTGCTCAAAGCATAATTCAACATGTGTGACATACACAAGTCTTCTGGGAAACAAGTTCCAGTGCTTCACCATCCTCATTGTAAAAAATGTTTTCATTGTACCCAGTTTAAATCTACCCTTTTTAAGTTTTAGACTCTTATCACTTGCCTTGCCACTACAGACCCTAGCAAATGGTTTTTACTTTTCTTATAAATTCTGTTTAAATACTGAAAGCCTGAAATAAGGTGTCCCAGGAGCCTCCTGTTCTTCAGGCTGAACAGTCCCAGCTCTCTCAACCTTTCTTCAAAGGAGAGGTGTTCCATCCCTCTGATACCATTTATGGCCCTGCTCGTGGACTGCCTCCAACAGGTCCATGTCTTTCTTGTACTGAGGACCCTGGAGGTGTAGACAGAATTCCAGGTGGGATCTCACAAGGACAGAGCAGTGTGAGAGAACTCCTTCCCTCAGCCTGTTGGCCATGCTTCTATTCATGTTTGCATCCATGCAGACACATAGCTAAGGCAGACATTTTGTTTGTGCACCAGATGTTTTGCAAAATTTGTTGCAAACGACAGATGCAGCAAATATTTTTGGACTGGAAAAGAAGGGAAAAACCCACTTTCAATCAATGCAGACCACACTCTTTTTATTTTTTTCCAAACAAATCTGAGATTTCACCCATTCAAAAATTGTTGCATTGCAGTTTGGAATATGAAAACCTTGGGGTTTTGGAGTGTTTATTAATGGAAAAGGTACAGGCAGATTTGTGTAAAACTCTTGACAATTTTGGGTCTGTCACGTGACACTTGAGGAAGAGTGTATTCACTGATGAATGACCTTGTGGCTGTCCTCAGCCAGCTGGAACCATGCTTTTCCATCCGTGGCATGTATTAGAGCGTGCACCACAACTGTTCTCCATCAGAAGCTAAGTGCAATCCTTTCAGAAAGCTGTCGGCAATTAATTGTGTCCCTTTCTGAATTTGTCTCTATTTATGGGTTTTATAGAGAAGAAAAGGCTGCAGCAGAGAGCTAGAAGTAGAGAATCTGGGGAATTTTGTTGATGTTCACAGGCTGCAGATGGATAAACACTTCTGAAAGCAGAGAGAAATAAAGAAATCCAGGACCAAGGTCAAGTCACAGCCCAGCATTTAATAGAATTTTCAGGCCTGGCTGGCATATTTTCTAGCACAATAATTCAGTTAGATGTTGTCAATTGTTAAAGTGAGTTCTCAGTGTAAATACAGCGAGGTATAGAGATATATACTGGAGTTTTTCCTACCATTCAGTACACTTAAAAAGTACTAGGCAGAGTCAGAAAAGTTGCTTTCTGTTTTTAGTTATTATCTGTATTCTGCTACTTGTACCTATTCTTCCTTAAAGTCATGCCATTATCACAACTCTGTAATTTCTATTTCTGTTTTGTTCATGGAATGTAGGAATTTATACCTAATTTCCTTTACAATGTAATAAACAGGCAATGCTGCTTGCCCAGTGATTAGGACATGCACCAAATCTGTGGGAAACCATCCTTCAGGTTCAAAATTTTCTTCTCACCTGGACTGGACTCAGCTATTCCCTCCCCTGGGAATATTACTGGACCATTCACTGTGGCAGGCTATGTCTGTTTAATCTTCCCTGCTCAGGCTGGTTTATGTTATGAAACTAAGGAGGTATGCACCAAACAGAAGTTGGGAACTTACCTTTCCAATATTGTTAACCAATGCCTTAAATACTGAGAAATTGAATTTTTGCTGTTTATTTCTCTCAATTCAGAGTGTGTCCAATTACTCAGCATAGAGTGGGGCACGTTCATTACAAGTATTGAGTCCAAGCAGCCCATGGGTAGTTCACATAAAAGTTGCTAAAGCCAAAGTTAAAACCTCTAAACTGAGGATGAACAGGCATTTGAACTCAGCCTACACAGCCCAACATAAGCCATTTATAAGGTCTAAGCCTTGTGTGTTCTTCGCCTCTGCTACTTCTCAGAGACAGCATGATTAGTGTAGGTGCCAGGAGAAGTTTAATGACTGTAAATACAAGTGGAGAGGGATTCCTGAAAATTTCCTCTCACTCAGAGTGAATTTAGACACTTTATTTGGAGCTCCCTATCCTGGAAATAGGAGAGTGCTTAAATACTACTCATTGCAGTTTTGATCCTGGGTTCTCTTGTTCATCAGGAAATAAGAACTCCTGCTGAGACTGATTTAATACAACTCTTATTTTTGTGGTCCAAAGGGGACATCTTTTGGGCTCACTTACTCTCTTGTACTCTGCAAGACAGAACAAAAGCTCTCACAGAGTCCAGCTACAGCTGTTTCAGCACTTAGATAGAACTTTATTGATAAAGTTAAGCAATTACAAAGCTTACACAAGAACATAGATCCATTTAAATATGAAATATTTTTTAATATTATTATTAATAAACTTAATATATATAACTAAAATATAGATAAAATCATTCTATTAATAAAACTTTAAATGTTAGAGTAGTTCTGGATACATTATCTCAGAACTGCATGCCTTAACTGGAAAAAATACAGATGGTAATTAACAAAAATAATTAGTTTAGATGCGGTCCTTACCTGGGAAAAAATAAAGAATTTACTGACACTTTTTTCATTTGAATAAGAGTTGAATAAGGGATATATTTTGATTTTGCAGTGCCATAAGAGACATAGAAAAGTTAAATTCAGTGTGCATCTGTTTACTCTGACCTTGTTTTTGAAGACCACAGGGACATATAATGAGACTGAATGATAAAATTTTAGAATATAAAGGAGTGCTCTTTTCACAAAAATAAACTAAGACAATCCATAACTGCATAATACCAGAAGGACTAAGAACAAAACAAATAATCAATAAAGGGTTTAAAAAATGCCATAGCATATCAAAGTTACGACAAATATGCAAAAATGGAAAGTAAAGCCAATAAACAGTGGTGGTCTTTTATTTAAATGTAATGGTGATGAAAAGGTATGAAGGACACTTGTAACTTCTATCCACAGTATGGAAATTTCTGTGCTTTTCTGAAGATTGGCTGTGCAATCTACCTGACCATTTCAGCTATGTTAACATAAACTATCTCACTGAGCATTTAACTGGTATCTGCTCAGGAAAGAAAAAGGAAATTATTATGCTGTTTTGGATTTCCTACTATATTCCTATAATCCCCTGTAGTTGTAGACATTGTATACAACAATGGGCAAATATAGATCAAAATCCTGCAATGCTTCAATATGGAGCTATCATGTCATTTCAGTTTGTAAAAGCAAGGAGGGAGGAAGGTCTCCTCAAAAGCCCTAAAGCCTTCTTTCTAAATCCTCCTTGGGTGATTTCAGTCTATGAAATGTTCCACAGCTACTGATGAACAAAGGTTTCTTTTCCATTGAAATGCAGAGCTGAAAAGAGTCTAAAGACACATTTAATCTTTTCATCCCCTTTTTCCAACCCTGGCAATGAGACAATGTCCTCTATATGCACACCATGCTTATGTGTTCTTAAAAACCTCCAGTGGCAGATTCAAAAAGGATCACTGGCTTACTAGTTCCAGTATTTAACAGTCTTTACAGTAAAAAGGATTTTCTTAATATTTGATCTGTATCTTAACTACAAATTAAGCTGATTACTCCATCAATACCAACAGCAAGCAACAACTATCCAGTTTTACAGTAGTCTTTTACATATAGGCTGACCTAAACAGGAATTAATTGAGAAGTCTCCTGGCCTGGTTTATATAGAAAACAGACCAGATGATCACAACTGTTCCTTCTGCATTTATACTTTGTAAGTGTCTGAACCAAATATCTCTCCTGAGCAAAAATATCAAGTCATTCTGCTTTCTTTTTGGAGTAAAACACTGCAGTGTTTCATTTGACAGAAATATCCCATTCTTTTCTGCACTCATGCATTCTGGGAACATTCCCATTATATTTGCAGAAAATTGCAAATTTGTTTTCAGTATGAATGACAAGTAATAAAATTAAACTATATTGTACTGTACTAGGTCACACATGGGAGCTGGAGTTTGTTTATTACCAGTTCCTCTGTTTTTCCCTTTCTTAGCAGATAGCTCATTATTTCCTACAAGATCGGTTATTTGAAATCTATAGAGTTGGCTGTAAGTGTGTGCTGTTTACCATTCTACACATCAGTCCCTTTCCTCCCTTCCCAAATATATAATTACATTTTTATAGGTGCTTTGGTACATTTTAAAAGGCATGTCAGTTTCTTTTTTAGAGACTCTTAGAAGCAAAGTGGGACACTTTGATGTTCATTTGCACGCCATATCCAGAATGACTAAAGTTTTGTTGTAGAGGCTTTTTGCTTTGGCTTTTTTTTCTGCTTTTGTTTTCTCAGGTGTAGAAACAAATGGGAAGATTGGAGACTGTACACTTCTGCAATTAACTCTTTTCTGGGGTTCCTATGAAAATTGAAAAATCCAGGGGAGCACAGAGGAGCCTTACTCCCTTGTCTTCTTTTGATAATCTTCTTTATCTTCTCAGGATAATCTGGATATTGTCTTTAATCAGAAATAATGCAGCCACAAGGACAGCTTGGAGTATCTGTAAGCATGAGACAAACACACAGCTTCCTCTCTGACTTATTAGAGTCCCACAAGGACTGTGATGCAGAGGTTGTGCTCTAAATGATCTGCTGCTTTTTCGTGGATGTCGATGGGTTGGCAATGAAATACTTTAATTTTCCGGGTGAAGACCATAAACCGTCCTGGTCAGGACTCAGATCATTCACCAGCCCTGACTGGTTTGCAGTGGGTCATCTGGCACAAACTGGGGGTTAGCCTAATATAGCAGTCTCAGCTTAAGCTTTTTATCCTTAATATTGTCTCCTAAAAGAAAATCTAAGATTTTCTTAGATTATATATTTGTAATGACAATAGGTAGTTACTATTAAATTTATATTTTTTATTTTCAATATAAATACACATATTTATTTAAATAATTTTTAAAATATTGCTGTGACTTCTGTAACTGTAAAATTTACCCGTCCTTATTTATATGTCAAAAGAGCAAAAGAGAAAACATTCTTCTTTAAATTTCTACTTATTTTTGTTTCTTTTTGAGTGGTTATTTTTATTGGGGTTTTTTGGGGTTCTTTTTTTTTTTTATTTCTTTCCACACTCTGCTTTTCTTTATGCCTGAGGATTTTCCTGTGATAGGAATAGTTTTAGGGAAACGCTAAAAAGGAAATAGGATAAAACTATCTTGGATTCATTCTGCAGTTTTGGACTCCCTTTAGAGAAAATAAGATATACATTTCAGTTGCTGATGTTAAACAGCAGTGTTATAAACTCTAACAAAGTTGAAGTGAATTATGTTCTCAACGGTCTAAGAAGGAAACTTGAATTCCCATATCTATATAAACAATAAAATGTCAAGAAAATAGACCAACAAAATATCTGTTCCATCTTTAGTGGTTTTGTATTACATGTTTCATAAAGCACAGCTATGGAGAAAATTAAGAAAATCAAATAAACCAGTAATTTACAGTAGATGATGAGCTACTGTCCTTTTCGCCTTTCAAAATGCAATTTTAAATCCTTGCCTGAATGGAAGAAAAATATGTCAAGGATTACTTCTATTCTCATGGATACAGCTGAATATTTGATTTTTTTTCTTGCCATCCTTCACTATTTCCTTTGTCATTGAATGTTTCAAATGGTAAGGATGTAAAAGATTATTGCAGGAGTTGCAACTGCTCCAATTTGATTGAAAACACATGTACTTCAGAAACAGACTGAATAAGTTGCTCCTCTAGAGTTATTGTAGAAACCAGAACACTTTTCCCCTTCAAGGAAAAATAATTATGTGCTGGAAAAAATGGTTAATTATATTTTAACATAACTTTACCTTGAGGTGAATTTTTAGGCTTCTACAGCAATACAGCTTTCAATAAATAAATTTGGCTGGCAGCCATAGAAATGAGGTTATTTGGGCTGCCAGTAAACAGTATTGTTCCTAAGCTCAATGAGTTCCTATTACTTAATAAGAGCCACTGATGCAAACTCCTTGTGGGGAAAACATACTATACAGTATATTAAAGATAAAACATTTTATAATGTAATGGAGATTTAGGTTTTTGGGGTTAATTTTTTGTTCACATTCCAGGTAATTTTTGGTTTTCCACATAGATAAAAAGCCACAGGACTTACTGAAGAATTTTCTGTCCATAAGTGTAAAAAATACCAGTCTTTATTTTGTCTAACAAAATTGAAATCCCTTAGTTTTATGCTCTATTTCAGTCTCTTTTCAAGATTTCACTGATTTTTTCACCTTTCCGTTAATTCTAACTTTTATGGAGTAGTCCTCTAATAGCAATGACACATAGTGTCTCAACCCCCATGGACAGTCTAAGTGTTTTTTAAATATGGACATCCAAGACAGGATGGTATTATGTTGAAAGAACTCCATACTTCTCTTCAAACTTTAGTTCTCTATTTTGAATATTGCTTTATAGGAATTCCTACTTTTCTGCTATGGAATCTGAGAAATATTGCTTGTTTTGAACTCTCAAAGTATGAATAAAATAATTTTTGATGCTAAAAGTTTGCACAAAATCTGTGCAGTACATTAAAAGATGACATGATACTTTCCTACAAAATAATTCCAATCAAAAATTATTTTTTAGCTATGGGTGAATATTTCAGTGTCAGCTCCCTGAAAAACAGCATAATGGGATCTTTATCATCAGAAATCCTACAAAACAGAGCTATTTAAATTTTTAAAGAGAAAATGTGGTGTGACACCTAGGTCTATCAATCACTGGCCTTCCTGTGTGTGCATAATATTTCAATATACCTCTAATTTCTCATGAGATTTGGTGCTTTAGAACCTTAAAAGATTTGAAGGACTTTGATGATATGTTAGGAAAAAGTGAAAAGGCTACAACTCTCCTCCAACAGTTCTTAATTTTCAACTGAAAGAAAATCTGGTCACCTTCCAGTTCGGAGCAGCTGAGACCCATCAAACAACTGAAAACAATTTGTTCAGAGCAGGAGCTGTCATAGTCTATTAAAGTAAAAAACAAATGAAGTGCTGCTTCTGACTTCAGCTCACCACTTCATATGAGCTCTCTCCCATTTCACTAGACAGTTGTGGACACTGAAATAATACAAAACATAACCCAACCAACAGACTGTGAAGAATATGAAATCTAAAGACAGATGTTCAAGAGCTATCATCACTTTTCAGCTTTAATTATATTGACATGGAACAAACAAGTGATAAATCAACTATTTTATAGTGTAATAAGCCTTATTCTACCTGTTTATCTAATGCCTCTTTGGGTGGCATATCCCAGGTACATGGAAGACCATGGAGTGCTCTGCATGTAAGCAGTCACAGAAAATAATTGTGTACTGAAATAATATTGAAATGCTCCTGGTTCTCAAGATGAACATCACATTCCAGAGTGCTTTTTGGGGTTTTATTCCAACACTGCTATCTCTCATAACTTTGAAGCCCTTCTTATATCATTCATTCAAAGTCCTGCAGCAATAAAAGGATGAATTTTTGTGTATTATTTACTTTAGGTTTCAGTTTTATTGGCAATGATTGCCAATTATCCACCATGTTTTATGACAATCCATTACTCTCTGGGCCAGTTCATAAAGATGAAAGACAAGCTTCAGCATTACTACACAGAGTAGGACTTGGATACCATCATTTTTTTAATGAAACTTCTTGATATATCTTGAATTCAAGGATCTATCGTATCTTTAATGCTGAAAATAGCTCTTTGATACTTCCATAATTTCCACTGTGATTCATGAAGGCATTTTTTTCCATGATATCCAGTTCTTAACTGAAAGATTCACAGCAGAAATACGGAAGTTTTGTCTCTGAAAATTGCTTTTCAGCTACATCCATACCCTGATGATCTGATGTAAAGTCTAGTGAAAAGAAGAGTGGCATTTCAAGGGTGTTGTTGATTTCCAAGTTCCTCTAAGACTAAAGACCATCCAAATGAAACTTCCAGGGAATCCTAAGAAAAGGAGCATGCTAAGCAATGAAGAAGAATTTTAACATTCCTCATTAGCTCAATGAAAAAAATTCTTTGCTGATGAATTAAACTTCATTGTGAAGCTAAAAGCATAAAACAAAAAAATCAATGTGTTCATTGCTTCCCATTCTGTACTTGGTGCTTTTAGGCATTGTACTCCACTGCCTCAGGGAGTGAAGATATTGACAAATAAACCCTTTTTTTTTTTCCTTTATACCCAAAAGCCAACCCAGAAAGCCACAGTAAAAACATAAATGAACCAAAACTGTTCCAGACTGATAGATTGCTTTGATTTCACAGAATTTCTGTTGGTGGTCCTGGTGAGCCCAGTCTTTCTGCCCCTGGTATGCCATGACTCAAGTAGAGGGGATGTCCCAGCGTGGGAGATAAAGGACAAAAAGTTGGATCTGATGATCTTGGAGGTCTTTTCCAACTTTAATGATTCTATGAAAGGACAGAATAATCCCTTCCATATTTATTCAGTTTGCTCATAGCCTTTGGCATGCATTGTGGTCAGACCAAAACAGAGTAATTTCAGAGTTTTATGTTTGCTCTATTAGTAGCTTACTATGAAATGCAAGCAATGGAGAGATGAACATAGATTGCACATTTACACTAACTTTCAATGTTTGTAGACTTAGATGACTTTTATGATAATGTTTCTCTGTTTGGTTTGGGGGCTTTTGTGTACTGAATATTTAATGATGTTTTAATTGTTGTTGATTGTTCTGATTAGAGTTAATCCATGTGGCACCTACAGTGTGCTGGCAGGGGGCGCTTCATAAATGGTCATTATTTCTTACTGTAAAATACTGAATTACTTACATTTAGGGAAATAGACTGGAATTTTACAGATGAGTTGCATTATGAGTTCAGAAGTAAGAAATTATGCATTTAGCTAGTTAGACCATACTGCAAGATAACTGTCTCCTTCATCACTTGTCTTTTTCCCAATTGAATGGACTTCATCTGGAGAAATTACAGTTTATGGAGACAGGAGACAGTTATAAAGATACTATTTGTCCTTCACTAAGTGAAGTCAGAGGTAATTTTCTGCAATATGTTTTTACCTACTTGGTCATGGGTACAGAAATAATGTTGTTCTTTGTGATCATTGGCTGCCACAGAAAACCCTTAGGAATGACTGCTACCTTTCAGACCACCTTCAGCTTCTTCAAACCTGTGTATGAAGAGCATGGTGTATAGGTGTGCTGAATCTACTTTATCATGTACAGGTCTCTCTGACTTCACAGATTTTCCCATCTGTCCCTCAACTTAAATATATTCCCTAAGAGCAGATTTTTTTGTTGCTTTGGCTTACAAAGGTTTGGCCTCCTATAGAGATAATTGTATTTCAGAATGATTAGATCACAGTGCACGTATCTGCTTATCTGGTTTCATTGTTTAGTAATATGACAACAAGAGCACTCAAGACTCTGGCAAATGACCTCTCCCTAACTTCTGCCAAATATTGTTAATGTTGAGGTAATGCTCAGTTCCTGAGCCAATGTTAAATTTCATGTTCCTAATAAACATTTTCATCTACAACAAGAAAATCTCTGCTGAAAACCATCTTCTCAGAGTGCACTTCCTGCTACTGTGAAATGCTAGACTGAAAAAGTTGTAAATCAACAGGCTGTCCTTAGCTTCAGACCAGCTGTTAGAGGAATTAGTCAGCACATGCTTATTTAATTTGTCCTGCTCTTGTGCCTTGAGGCTGACCTTCAGAAAGTGCAGTCTATGAGGAGCAGGATTTGATAAATTCCTAGTGGTCTGAAATTCTTTGCCTCAGGACTAAATTGGCTAAGAATGTCACTATCTGGCCAGCATACAACCATCCCTGATGTGAAAGGAAGACATATGGGTGAAAAGCTTAGTGTTGAAGAGATCATCAGCTTTTAGATTATAAGAGATTGTCTGAAGCTGAACATTTCTGATGTACCTCATCTGTTGACAGTTTCATCAAGAGGACACAGGAAAATTTGTTAAACTACTCATTGTCCTCAGAGCTGGGTCACTCTTTCAGAATGTTTTGGAGATTCATTCTGAAGCCTTTGTTACACCTAAACCACATTGATGAGATTCTTAATTCATTTAGACATGACCTTGCAATAAATGTCTTGCATTTCAGGTTAACCAGCCTCCATCTGCAAGGAGTTATTGCCAAACTTGTGTCTGAAATGGTCTAAAATCTTGAAAGTTGCTATAAATACGAGATTTCCCATCCACCATCTGGAAGACCCAAATCCATATTTAGTATGAAATGTCATAGTGACATTGAATTCTCCATCCTCAAAAGCTCAGTCATAATTTTAAAAACCGATTCCGAATATACAGCAACATACTTATTTTCTTTCCTTTCTCCTTCTACCCTCTATTGTTCTCCTTTAATATGAGCTATTACATCCACACGCTCTGATCCAAGTCTGCTTTTCTGATATGTAGCAAAACAAAGAATATCACAGATTGTTGCATTTCTACATTGGTAACCAGAAGTGTGTGAAATAGGGAGATCATAAAGCTGGCTTTACATTGCTGATATTATTCTGGTATGGTAATTTGCATTGAACTAAAATAATTTTTTTTCATTGGTCTCTATGGTCAAAATGAAAGCAATAATTTAGCTAGGTAGATTTTTAGTTTGTTTTTATTTTGGATAAAACGTAAATATATTCCCTAAGATATTCTTAAAAGTTAGGAGAAGAAAAATCATAAAAAATAAATATGCTATTAAATAAGTTGTAAATTTCAAAGTGATACATGAATACTCAGCTGGAAAGTTGGAGAAAATAATAGTTTTATTGAACTGACAATGCAAAGGCTACAAAATTCAACAAAAAGAGTTTAAGAATCTCAAAAAACTGTAATGTATCTGCTGAAATACAGTTGAATTTTTGAGATGAAGGCATAGAGGTTAGAATGAACATAGAGGTTAGAATGATCAGGACTTGAAGGAAAGCAAAACTTCTTCAATTGTTTAATTGTTCTGGTTTTTTGATGTCTTGTGAAGAAGGTTTTTCTTTAATTATATGGAGCATTTATTTTTGTATCAAATAGGAAAAAACCTTTAAACAGAAATTTGTGAACCTTGCCTTTATAAGCTGAAGCTGTTAGTGTCTGGTTCTCGCTATTTACTTCAGCGCTAAATGCAGCAGATGTAAATGTAATGGTACAAAACCTTTGAAAGTAATTAAATCACATAGTAAGATTAGTTCAACCCTTAAGATAAAAGGGTTGAGGCTGCTTTCATGACCAAGAGCTATGCATTTAAAAAACCATAAAATCACTTGTTTAAATCATTAGTGTATTTAGCTTCAGTGATTGATATTGGAATACATCACATCAGGCACCTCTTAGGACTTAGCATATACAACATCTGCTCTGTTCTCCTGTTCCAGCAATTTCAGTTTCAAAGCAAAATTCCTAAAGATCTGTCTAATATTTGTGGCTATTCATCATCTGATAGTTGGGAGCAGTTTGGAAGAGGCTTAAGAAAAATAGAACCATGTTTCTACTTATTACTTATTACTTATTTCTCAAGTAATATAGTATTGTGATTATGATTGCTATTAAAATAAAGAAGACTGGTTGTTCATGGGCTTTCGCATTGTTAGAGTGAAGGGTGACAAAGAAAGCGCATTAGAAAAAATTGTCTACAAATTCATAGAACATGTGAATAGTATAATTTCATTTGCAGAGAAAGAACATGATACTAAAATTGACTGTGTATGTTTAAATTTCAAAGAGTTGGGCTCTTTCTCAGAGAGAGGGAGAAAAAAACCAGCTCTAAGTGAATTGAGGAGAGAGAATCTGGATTTATTTCCCTTATATCTTTTATAGGAAGTAGATAAATGTAAGTGCACTGCCCATTTGCACCATCTAGGAGTTGATAGACAAGCTGACACAGGAGAAGGAGAAAAGGAAAAAAGGAAAAAAAAAAGATACATGAAACTGCCTTTGAAGTGAGGGAGTCTGAGATAGAGGACTAAACTCTAGCTTAATCCAGTGTCTATAAAATTCAGATCTGGAAACTTACATGCTTAGTCTTAATGTAGAAAAAACATCTGGGTGTCTTTCTAACCCTTAGTCACTGCTGGGAAAACAATAGCCTCAGACCTTCCCAAATAATCCAGACCTCAGATGCGTCAAGGCATCAATATATATAATAAATTTTAAAGAAGCCAAGACATAGCCATCAAATCACTCTATATAAAAAATGTGATTTTCCTTCTTTCTTTACAATAGGTCTCCATTGGACACTAAATGACTAGGAGTTCAATATTTGTCCTCCTATAAAGGTTTATCTGAAATTTGTGACAGGAGCAGGGGGAACTTTTAGGTTATTTTCTTAAATTCCATCTCATTGAGTGGTAGAAAAAACCTGACTCCATCAAAAAGAAAAATATTTCTGAGAAAAAATCTGCAGTCTGAGTATGTCCCCATTACTGCATTTAAAATTGCTTCTTTCATGAAAAGGTATAAAAACAACAGTTTAAATATTTATCCAAAAATAATCACTTAGACTCATAGCATCATAGAATGGATTGGAAGCAACTTTAAAGATTGTCCAGTACCAACCTCCCCTGTCATGGGCAGAGAAACCTCCCACAGACCAGGTTGCTCCAAGCTCTGTCCAGCTTGACCTTGAACACAGCCAGGAATGCAATTCTCTAAGCAACCTGTTCCAGTGCCTCACCACCTTCACAGTAAAGAACTTCGTCCATATATCCAACCTTATTTTCCCTTCTTTCGGTCTAACCCATACTCCTTGTCCTATCTCTACAGTTCCTGACAATGAGTCCTATTCCATCTGCTCTGTAGCTTCCTTCAAATATTGGAAGGCTGCTATGAGGCCTCAACGCAACCTTCTCTTCTCTGGGCTGAACAATCCCAACTCTCTCAGCCTGTCTTCACAGGCTCTACCACATTGCTCTATCCACACCCGTGAGGACAGGCAGCAATTGCGAGGGCTTGGTGGGGAAGAAAGGTTGTGTGATGGGTCTTAGGTGGAAAATCCAAGGGTCCTTTATTCTTCTTGCTGCAATAACAGGAACACTCCAAAATACAGCCAAACACTAAGACTGCTAAGAAGGGGAGATCCCAACTTATGTATGCTAACAGGGAACATTTAAGTAACATTCTAGAAACATTCTAACCAATCACAATGGGCAATGTAAGCCACATTAACATAGTAACTCCCATGATCCCCTTCTAACAAACATTAACTCTCCCTAACTCTAAACAGCGTCCCTGCACTTAGAGGTTCGTTTTCCATGGCCTTGGGCTGGTCTTGGCTATGGCTGGCTTGCTGGCCAGGCCAGGCCTCTGGACCTCCACAGTGCTCCAGTCCCCTCACCAACTTCTTCTGGACTCGCTCCAACAGTTCCATAGCCTTCTTAGACAAGGGGACCCACATCTGAATGTAGCACTCCAGGTGGGGTATTAAGAGAGAAGAGTAGAGGAGGAGAATAACTGTAAAAATATGAGTGGGAAAGGTGGGACAAGGAGCTAACAGTGAGACTCAGGACACTGGAGCTGAGATGCCTTTAAGCCACCCCTTCACCTTCAAGATCCTTGCTTAGTTATAATAGCTTGTTGTCAGGAAGGAACAATTCTGCAGAGCACAATTTCCCTTGAACTTAGCTCCTGTCAAAAAGGCACAATGAACATTTGCACAGTATGAAATAAAAGTAAAGAAATGAAAGCCTGATGTCCAAGCAGCACCTTGTCCTGGCATAGCCTGACTCCAGACAATATCCTGAGCTCTTGTCAGTGTCCTGGCTTGGGCTTAGAAAACTGATTCAGTCCAATGTCTGTCTCTGGTTTATTGTGTGAGTTTGGGCATATCTCCCCTTGTTAGGTCTGTTTCCTTATACTTAAAATATATTTGGAGACACCATGAGTTCCCTGGGGAAAACTGCCACAAGGGTCTGAGTTCAGTTGTGTCAATGCTCAGGCTGTAAGGGCACTGCTGACCTTGCTAAGGGAAGGTCCCTTTCCTTCAGAAAAAAACTAAGCCTATATCTAATCCATGCCAGGCAGAAGTAGCAGGGCTCTTGTAGACCAGGAGGGCAGCAGGGTTAGAATAAAGCAGTTGGCCACATTAGAAAGGTAGGAGTATAGAACTTTCTGCAATGCAGTTGCAACAGTTTCTGATAGTGTTAGCGCCTGTCTCAGCAAGAGATTTTTCTGTGAATGCTTTTCATGGGGGTTTTATGCATTCAGGCAGTAAGGATGAGGACTTCCACCACACTGTTAGTCTGAACCAGTACCAGAGTTCTTATATTCTTATTCCAATAAGGAATTATAAACTTCTGAAATTGTTCATAATGAAGAAAAGATTTTTTTAAAAAGAACACAACATGAATAAATTCATTTTTCCTCCAAATTCCTTCTCTATTTTGAGAGATTTTGGGATTTGAAATCCCAGAGGTTTTTAGAATACTAGGAGTCATTGACAAAATTGAAAAAAAGAAAACTAGACTCAGGCTTGAATAAGACTTCCCCTCATCTCAGCATACTATTGGTATCCCCTCAATCTTGCCACCCGCCTGCCTTTGAAGATTTAAGCCCCTTCCCATATGAATATAAAATAAGAACACTTAGATTTCCTGCTAGTATTTCTCACAAAACTCAAACTCTTCTTGGGGGCAGGATAAATAATAGAGCCTGATTATTCTAATAAGCATCAAATGAGGTATTCAGGATAAAGACGTAGAATTAATTCACCTTTAAGACAAATGCAGATCTTCTGGTAAAGCCAGCAGGGTTGCATTTTTCAGCAAGAAGTATACATTCAGCTGTATTTGCTGATATTGGTCACACTCAGACTTGAGAGGTGAGAGGAAGTACGGAATATATTTTCTATTTAAGCTCATCATGGCCAAAGGTGGCTTTGCTAAAAAAGCAAAGCCACCTTTGCTTTTTTTAGGTGTAAAAAAGCAAAGACAGCAGAGTTACTACACAATGTCAGCCTTTCTGAGAATATCTCTCGAAGAGACTGAGAAAACCTGCCAGAGTTCTACAGAAGTTTTGATGAAGGGAAGCACTTGGATAAGGACATTAAATCCGAGCTGATACCAGCATATGGAAGTTGAAGTCTTTTCTCATTATCTTGGCTGATTTTCTGCCAGGAGACACATCTGCTGGACTTCTGCAGGAGCCCTGTGGGAATACAAACCTAGGCAGTCAGACCAGCCTGCTAAGTCATATTTATGTAACATTGTTAGGTAATTTCTCACACATCAAGGGATGCACTGCCTCATAAACACACTTGGGGCTCATGGAGGGTGGGGAAAAATCATGTGGGAGGCATACTTGCCATCTGATGGGAAACTACATGGACACCAGTGGAGAATTCTCCTCCAAAAAAAATGAGAAGCGACTACTCCTCAGGATTACTTAGCAAGTTGTTCACATTACATATTTAGAATGATAATTTCCCTGAGCTGTCAAAATTCCAGATTTAAGACGTATGATTGAACTGCTGTTAGGAGCAATAATGGTTATGGTAAACTAATGGCAGTTTCATGCAAATTCTTTAAACTTTAAACATTGCAAAGTTTTAAAAGCTTAGGACTTTTGTCATTTCAAGCCAACACTTTCACATTATTATCATCTTTTTGGACTGAAAAATTCTTTTTTTTCGTAGTTTGAATACCCCTAGAGGGTTTCCTCTTTATACAGATAGGGGAAAGAACATGCTGTGAAGACACAATGAATTATAGCGTTGTCTCTTACCTATTCACCCAGTTTCAGATATTTGGCTTGTTAAACTCCTGCTTTCCACTCACACGTGCAGAACTCTCCAGGGCAACACCTCTAATATGTCTTGATGCATTGCATATGTCAAGGTGGGCTTTGAGTGTATTTCTAAAGATTGATCCTTATTTTAATGAAAAATGAAGAACATTGTGCTGCAAAAAGCTGCCCTTATGTTAGCATTTCAGTTATCTTCATTGTAATTGAGAAAGAGAAATATGGCTTCAGCTAAGTCCATTTTGTCTCAGGGACAAAATTCTCATGGAGGAGTATGCATTTCATAAGGAGCTGCATTCTGATGACTTCTCCAATTTACTACTGAAAATTCAAAACAAAACAGAACATAACCACCACACCCCAAGAAGTGACATTTTAAAGAGCTCAGGATTTGTCCAGTTGCTGTAAAGACCAAACAAATGAACAGTCTGGCAAAAACCCCAAAACTTCCATGTAATTGTTATCTGTAATAGTTTAGTTATGTTATGAAGTTAAGTTATGAAGTTTCTGTAGATTATTAATTAGCAGTATACTCTCATCTGAAACTAGTGGCTGAATAACAATATCTCCTGGAGGAATATTCAATTATTCTCACTGAATTTTATATCTGGAGTTTCTCTCTAAAGTCCAAATCAAATAAATGACCATTAACCGCTGCTGCTGAATACCAGATAGGTTTTTATGTCAATAAAACCCAGGCACAGTTTGGTGTGTATCAAAGTGTTTTGATGGATCAAATGGGAGAACTAAGTCATCTTTCCTGATAAAACTCCAAATACTGAATGTTCAACAGCTTCTTACCGATAATGCATAGCAAAATGTAAGAACAGGCATTGTCATACAGTAATTTGACATTTCTGACACAAATGAATGCTTTGAATATACAGAGAGTTACTCCTTCAACTTTTTCTTAAGGAACCACCTCATACATCTTGAAAATTTATGTGTCTCTGTCCAACTTGTGAACAGTTAATTGCTACATCCTTTTCACTGTGGAGAGTTTTTTTCTCTACTCTTTTTTCCTTTGCATATATATACACATGATATCTCATTACTAAGTATGTTGGGAGCACTTATCTGCATGGAGGAAAGGTAGTGAATTTTTCCAAGTTGTAATGATAAGCTAAAAGCAAGCCCTGCAAGGTAAAATCTATTTAAAATGTGGCAATTGGGGAAAATATGTCCCCCAAGCATAGCAAACACACTATCAAAGTGAGTTAGCTACCAATTAACTCCTACATTTTGCACAAAGGGCATTAAATTCTAGGGTAAAATAAAGCCAAATGATGTATGCCTGTTCTCTGTGAACAACAGATCATACAAAATGAGCTCCAGATGAGGTGGTTTTTGTTGTGTTTTCAGCATTCAGCTGGCTTTCTGGAAAATATTTGCTTTTCTGTTAGAAACACATTCTTTTTCTATGTAAACTCGTATCACTAGGCATATGGAAAAAGAGAAACTATAGGTCTAATGCAGTAAATTAAAATGTGAGGTCCTAGGAAGGGTCAGACACTATGATCCAGGACCCAATTTTGACCAAACTAATCAATGGATAATCTCCCCAGAAATGTAGATGTGCTTAAACTCTTCCTATTTGAAACAGTTAGAGAAGCAAAACATCCCAGCAGGGAGAAGAAACTTAATTCTCAGTTCCTATGGCCTGGATAATATCATCTCCACATGGGAAAATATGTTAGCTTGTCTCAGTATTTCACCTCACAGACACCAGGAGCAGGAATTTAAGAGAAAAACCCCAAATCAAAAAGAAAACAAAACCAAAAGCAAAACCAACCAAACAAACAAAAACATAACAAAAACCCACACGCAAACCAACAAAACCAAACCACAAACAAACAAACAAACAAACAAACACAGTATGGAGTTCACAAAAGAACACTTTGGCAGAATTATGTCCTTGGAGAATGTTATATCTTAAATCCAAATACGAAGTAGCTGACTTCTCACTTAAAATTTTTAATGTGCTAACTTATATAAGCTGCTTTCTTTTGTGTAGCATAAATTTCTCTGGGTTGATAAGCATCAAAACTTGTTTCAATTCTATAGAATTTTTTTCTTTGAAATAGGTGACAGATTGCACAGAACCACAACATCAGGGAATGGATGAGGCTGGAAGGGACCCCTGGAGGTCTTCCAGGCCCTCGTCAAGCATGGTCTGCTCAAGAGCACATTGCTCAGGATTTTGTCCAGATTTAATGTCTCCAGGGAAGAAGATGCCACAACCTCTCTCAAGTTCCCCAGCTAATAGCATTACTTCAAAAACCAGCTTTATCAATTGTAAATGTGCTTGATTTTGCTAGACTTTTGTCCCTATTTTTCTTTCTGAGATTATCAGAAGATATTGTAAGGACCCTCCATTAGAGAACCACTGCATGGCTCTTATGCCTTCAACGGGTAGGTCTTGTACCCTGCTCTGTAAAACTGAATACTTCTAACTTTTTTGGGCATCTTCTCATTTCAAAACTCTTTTCCACTGTTTATGTCAACTTCATACCTTAGCTTTCAAAGTTATATTTGAGAGAGGCTTCCAACTATTGCATTTTGCCTCCTGAAGATATCCAGGTAGATGCAAGGCTGTAGAATTAGATTTTAATTTTCAGTAACAATTAGTTCTATACTTATACAGGGTACCTGTATAGTGGCACTTGTCTTCAAAATTTTCAGGATTAAACCCAACCTCTGCTTCATATGTCATCACCTCTAATGCACTGTCCTGCACATGTATGTATATATATATATATGTACACAGAGTAAAGCAGCAGAAAATCAGGAAGAAGAAAAGATTGAAAATGCTGTTGAAAATGTGTTGGGGAAGGTCAGTATTTTCTCTTCACCTTTTTTTTTTTATGACTTCTAGGAACCATAACAATAACCTCATTCCATGGCTGCAGAGCCACTCTTTTCTCACCTTGGGATATCCCCAACAGGTGACACATCATAATACTATCTCCTGATTCAGAAGAAATATGAGCAGTCTGTGTGAGTGTTCCAAGGAGGAAGAATATTGAAGAAAAATCTAAGGATTAAATCAATGTAGACCAATTCCTGGAATGCACCTACATAAAATTCCAAGGTGCACTTAAACATGCATGCAATGAAGTATACAGCTAATTTTATCCATAAAGAAAAGAGTATTTGGAAGAATATTTGGCTAAGTGTTTCACCTGAAGGCTATGTTTCAGCTCTGCTGACTTCCACAGGGATGAGATTACTGCAGATTTGAATGGGCTTTTGTTTTGAAAACCTGAAGGAAAAAAACTTTCAAGACTGCAGCAAGGACCCAGCTGAAGGGTCCAACGAGCTTAAAAAGACCTCCTGACTTCACAATGTGATCAGACATTATGAAATAGAAGATTCAGATACATTTCAATGCATTGTCTAAATCCATCCAACGTACATTTTATCTGTTAGATTCTAATTTTGGATATTTTTGCTATGGTAATTAATATAAAACACTTGAATGAATTTAATGTCTTTCCTCAAGGGCCAGTACATGGGCCCACATGATCTGACAGCATTTTCGGCAGCCTGGACAATTGGAGAGGCTGCACCCTCAGCAAGTGTACTGATGGACCCAGCTGTGTGGTGTGGCCAGCATGCCAGAGAGAAGGGATCCTGTCCAGAGGGAACTTGAAAGAATCAAACACATTGCATAAACGTTTTAAAACATTGACAGATATACAGGAGAGAAAGATTACTTGTGGAAAAGGGAAGAGAGCCAGGGAATTTATGAGCATAAGCCATATGAATTTATATGTCTAAATCCTGACCAATGAATCTTAAGTCTAAGCAGACACATCTGTGCTTAGGCAAAAGCAGGATGTGTGTTTTAAAGCTGCACTCTGTAGTAATTTCTCCAAAGGATTGTGGAGTGGTTGATTTTTAAGCAGTTCATTGTGGCCATACAAAATCCTCGTTACTGAGATTGCACACAGAGGTCACAGGGTTTGTTTTTGTAGCTTGAAATGAAATGTAGCTTTTGTCAGTCGATTTCTAGAGAAAATACTTTCACTTACCAGTTCAGTCATTTCCATGACTGTTTTGAAATGTAAGTTAGCG
This sequence comes from Zonotrichia albicollis, assembly GCF_047830755.1. Lineage (NCBI taxonomy): Eukaryota > Metazoa > Chordata > Aves > Passeriformes > Passerellidae > Zonotrichia > Zonotrichia albicollis. Next base: position 83,839,163 of record NC_133821.1, read on the forward strand.
TTTACAGTTTTTGTTCTACTTAACAGACTTGTTCAAGTAAATAATTGTATGAAGCAAACATGAAGGGACATGGTAAAAGTAACATTTCTTTTTTTGGAAAAGGTATTTAAAAAAAAGTAATGTCCCTGCTTTGGACTATTTAATAAATATTAGCCTGACATTTATTTAAAAGCAAAAACTCAGGATCTGTCACATTGAGTCAGAAAAACAACTACTAATCCCTATTCTTTCATGTTTCAGAAAATTGTAGAAATTTATTTGTGGATAACTGAGTAAAATCTTTCATGAATATTTTCTTAGGTAGTTATTTTATCTGTTTTCTGACTCTGAGACCTAATATATTCCCCAAGCTTTTCCTTTTCATAGTTCTTCATGGTAAATACATGCAGAAATTGGACAAAAATAATGTTTAACCAGCTTCTTTTGGAGGTAGGAGATAGAAGGTTGTAATGAGATGTAATGATATAAGGTTTTTTTCTGTTTTGCTGAGACATTCAGTATGAGTGATGGCATGACTGTATTGCTTCTTGATTGCAGTGAAGTGTAAACATAGAAGTATTTTTCTGCAATGGAATTATTTTGGATTTTTACAGGAGTGCTCATGTAATTATTTTCTCATCAGGGAGACTTGCTGTTTTGGGCTGTTTTGTTGGATGCTATAATGTATCTATCATTAATTTCACAGCAAAATAAAAACATTAAGGTTAATGAAGGCAATGATTATAATGAATTCATCTTTACAAACCTCCTGATCAAGGAGCTCAGGACTTTGCTACATCATGCTTATAATTTGCCAAGTCCCAGTTCTTTATGTTTAAATTTCTCCTGAGGATCCACATTTGCATGATAAATCATGTGTGTCTGCTTGAGAGATGGATTTACATCAAACTCAATTACCCTTGTATTTTAAGGGTGGAATGGTCACACCAATGACCTCTAAGCTGCAGCCATTGAGGTGAGGAGTAATCAAGGTGTGTTTGTGTGACCAGTTTCAGGAGGTTGAAGCAGGAATGCCAAATACATTTGAAAAGTAAAAGAATCATGGGACTTTTAAGGTTAGAAAACACCTCTAAGAGCATCAAATCCAACCACCATTTTCACCACTAAACCCTATATCTAAGTATAATGTCTGCATGTAGTTTGAATGGTTCCAGAGAAGGTGGTTCTACTGCTTCCCTGGGCAGTCTGTTCCAATGCCTTACCACCCTTTCAGTCAATAATTTTTTCTTAATATCAAACCTAAACCTCCCCTGATGCAACTTGAAGCTATGTCCTGTAGTTCTATCACTTGTTACCTGGTAAAAAAGCCTGACACCCAGCTGGATAAAGTCTCCTCTCAGGGAATAGTAGAGGGTCTCTCCTGAGCCTCCTTTTGTCCAGGCTAAACAATCCTATTTCCCTCAGCTTCTCTCATAGGACATGTGCCCAATATAGAGCATATTCTTGGGAGAAATTACCTCAGAGAAGGATGGCAAGAGTATTTTATTATGTTACTTTCTTTAGGTCAGATGCATATTGAAAGAAAGCACTCTAACAGCACTGGTAAAATAGAAATTATTTTATTCACAGATGCAGATGGACAGAAAGCCATCTTCCCACAATCTGAGCTGGCCAAACTTGTGACAGATATGGTGGCTAAAGTCTTTTCGCTGAGTTCACATGTTTTGCCTCTAAGTGGTATTTCAGTAAAACTATTATTTTAAATATGCACAAGTGTGTTATTTTATGACACTTGTGTTTGCAGAAATGAACTAGAAATCAAATGTTGCTGATTATTACTTGATGTGAAAATTAACAGATTATCTTTCTCCTAATTGTCCTTAATTTTTTTTTTAACTGACTGATATGGGAGAAAAGCACTGCATACAATTCTGATAGAAGACACAAGTGATTAATCTAAGCAAATTGATTTCATTTTCCCTCAATGTAAGCATATGCAAAAGCAGGTCTAGATCTAAAGTTCCTGATATTAAAAAAAAAAAGAAAAAAAAAGAAGAAAAAAAGAAGAAGAAAGGAAACTAATAGAATTAACTGGTCTAAAAGGTTCAGGAACTAAAACAAAATACAGACTTGGAATTTTAGAAATTCACTGACAAGAACATCCCACAATAAAGTAGGAAATGCATGAGTCTATAGCTTAAAGAATTAATTGTGTAAAGAACGCCAAGAAATTATAATTTCTCAGTTAAAAAGGATGTGATAAAATTAATGTTCCAAAAGACATGACACCTAGAGGGTAGAAAAAAGTTCCCAAAGGCAAGTTAAGATAGACTTGTAAAACTATTGAAAGAAATAACATAGGTCTTGTTCCTCAGAAAAGAAAAAAGGGTGAGAAAATGTAGAAATAAGTAGAATTATGAGAGAAGCAAAACTAGAAAGGCTGAATGTGTTCAAGTGTGGGGGGACTGGATAATTTCTAACCCCATTTCTGAAAGAGCTAGGACATGAAATGATACGTCTGGGAGCAAGCATTTAGACTAAATCTAGCAAGATATTGTGACACCTTATTTAAGAATAGGAAATTAACACCTATACTTAAGAACAGAGGAGGGGAAAGTGATCTAACCCACTGCAGGCTTATTAATCTAATATCAACTCTATCAAAGGATTTAGAATTCTTTCTTTAAAAAAACACAAGATGGTAAGTGTAATGAAAAATCATGCACAAATCTAGGTTAGCAAAAATAGATCATGCCACAGTGTTGAAAGAGATTTTGTAGTTAAACGAAAAGATGGTGGCTCTAATACATAGGGATTTCAGCAAAGTATTTGACATGGTGTTGAAAAGAAAAAGAAGTTAGACTAGAAAGTAAGAAATAGTAAAATAGAGGGTATATGTTTAAATCACAGTAAACAGGGAAAATATTGAGTAAAAAGGAGTCATCAGTGGCATTTAAGGATGTCATTAGTTCCCTCAGTAAAGAAGTGTAGGAGATACTGACAAAATTAACTGACGTGATTTTTGGAGTCATCATTAATACAGGAGAATATTTTTCTACAGTATTGAAAGGAAGAGATGAGAAATGGCCCTGAGTACCAGAAAAAACAAGTGTGAGATGAAATTCAGAAGTACAAAATACAAAGTCATGCACTTTTGAAATATAACAACAATTTTCCTCTAAACTGGGATTTCTTCAGGTGGTAATGACAGAGGAACAGACCTTGTAGAACTGACTGAGGACAGACCAATACGAAGGAACCAACTGAGAAAGGCAAAGAAGTTCCTTGAATATCCCAAGTGAGATAATCTCTGTATCCTACAAAACTCAGCCTTGATTAAGTTCAGAGTACAGTACAGAGGAATGACTATGAAATTAAGAACTTCTGTTATCAAAGGAGACAGAAACAGCTTGGCTTGTTAACCTTGCAAAATGAAGGCCAAATAGGGATTATTTTTGCTTTCTGTAAATACATCAGTGATAATAAACATCCAAGAGGCAAAAGTCTGTTTGGTGTAAGAATAAATGGAATTAAACTGGACCTTAAAAAAAAAATATTATGCTGGAAATTAAATGAAGGTTTCTGAGAACAAGAGTCTGGAAAAGTGTCCAGTACAAGAGGGGCAAAAATCTTAATTAATTCTAAACTTTGATTAGTTTATGGAATTGGATGTGTAACATAATTGCTCATAAAAGCAGAAACTTAACTCATTAATCTATGAAGTCCTTTCCAGTTCCAAGTTTGTATTTGTGCTGAAGATGATGTGAGGTTTATGACATATGATAATAATCCATCTGCATATTTAATGAGAATAATCACGGCTGTATGGCCATATAGCTGATGTCCTTTCTTGCAGTACATTGAAATAATTGGCCAAAAAAAAATTAAAAGCAGCTTGATTTGCTGAGTGCACACAATTTGTCATTTAGTCAGTGGTTTGTGCTTATTCATTATCATCATCTGACATTCTCTATCACAGAGAAATTTTTATGGACAAATGAGCTAAAGCAAGAATGACAATATGCAAAAGTGATCAGAAAATAGAAGGCCTTTTTCTTCCTCTCTTTTATTGTTTGGTTAAGGAGCATGTCACAGTGATCAGCACCCTTGATAAAGCATGTAAATGTTTAGAGCCTGTTATTCCTCAGCTATTACTTGCATAGTCTTATCATAACAGCAGTCTGATAGAAAGTGATGGGGATCAGTTCCCAGGAGGAGAAAGCTTAGACTGACTTTTTGGTTCAAATAGCACCATGACATTGTTAGTTCTGGCTTAATAACTCTGATGTGGATTTTGCCTTCAATTCATTGATGTATCTTCAACCTTATATTCTGTTTTTAATAACTCTAAAGACTACAAATTGTGGTTATATCCATTTTAGCATTTAAACAATGTCTTTATCTAATGTGGTCTAAAGATTATTTTATTTGTATACAATATTCTTATATTTTCAAGTTGCGATTTAAAAAGTAAACAAGGTTGGTGTCAAAAGAGAAACTTTTCCAGTTCAAGTGGTTTCAACCAAACAGAGATCAAACAGTTTATTTATTTATTAATAGCACAAAACCAACAAACCTTCAGTGAATTCTATGTTCAAGACATATTGACAACACAACAGATAAACTGCAATACCAGACACTGTCAAAGCTGTTAAATATCCAGCTACAAATTCCTAAACACTCTTTTAATCCAAACCATTTTATATAAATTATACTCGAATACACACAGGCTAATATTTAGATGAACACACTCACATCCCTCACAAATTGTGTGGATTTTGGGCACACAAACCCTCCCCAGGATTCACAGCCCTCGCTTGCATCCCCCTTCTGTGGGAACTGCAGATGAGGGGAGGAAATCCCCACAAGGTCACAGGTGCACCCGAAGGCCCCTGCTGCCTCCCCCAGCTGCTCTCATCCAGGGGTAAGTTCCTCAGAGCACCCCGAGAAGGATGCTCAGCCTGGTTTGAGCAGGGCAAACACTTCTGGCAGGGCCAAAACAGATTTTGACAGGTTTGGGGTTTTTTTTCTGTCTATCTCTTACTCCCTGTTGTTCCCTATAATTTATATTTGTAATATGTTTTTATCCAAGCTGATTGTTTTGTCCAGAAGTACTTTTGCAATTCAACGCGATAATGGTCATTTTCCTGGTTGGCTTTGCTGTTATGGAACAAATGGCACTCTGACACTTTGGGGCATTTCAGCTACAGACACTGCTGCACTCAAATTCCTGCCTAACCACAAGGCTGTGTTTCCTGGGAAGCTCCCCCACAGACTGTAATTGCAATGCTAAATCATAAACCCCTCCTTAATGAGTGTCTGTCATAAGCAGACAGCCTGAATTTTATAATAGAGTACAAATGGAGAATATTAGGTGTATCACGCTATTCTGAATTCTAGAAATGAATGTCACAAACAATCAGGCAAAATATTATGGCTGAAACAGAGGTGCTTCTATAAAAGTCTGAATAACAAATGATCAGTTAGACAAGTATTGCAGTTCAAAATGTGGAAAGGCAAAGTGCTATTTTCTTCAGTACTTTTCACTTGAAATTCTGTGACAGGAGAATTTACCAGTCGCTCAGTCAATAAGTCAAAAATGACTTATGTTTTCTGGTGAAATGCCTGATACAAGTAAGATCTTTAAATTAGATCCTTTTTATGAATCAGGTTAAGCATCCAGAATCTAATCTGCACTTTTCAAATCATCAGAATAGTATCTATAAAGAGGAAAACAAAACAAAGAAAAACCTATTTGAGAATCATAGAAAAGTTTACTAGAGGTTTTTTTTGGTGTTTTTTAATTTGTTTGAGATTTTTTCCCTTCTTTTGTTTTTGTTGTTTTGTTTTTTTTAATATTGAAAACTCTTCTTGGACTTTCAAACTAAGACCAAAAGAGGGATCCTGAAGGATCATGTGAGAGAGTAAGAGAATGTTTAATGTTACAGAGTCATCACCCCTTATTTTGCCATATATATACTTCTATAAGAAGTTCATTTTAGAGTACAGAAGGTACCTAAACTGTATGTGGTATGGCACTTGGGAACAGATTAAATACCTAACTACTCAGCACAGTAATCTCTAGCAGGAGAGCACATCCACACTTTGGAAGATTAACCTACTCCCATACACTGGTTTATTAAGACCAGCTAATTTCTTCCCCTAGAAATATTCTCCAGTACTACTACTGAGGAGAAAAGAGATTGAGCTAGTGCTTTTTAAGGAGTTACTTATTTTCCTTAGACTTTGTGAGTCATTTTTATGTTTGTACACTCTTGCCTGCAACAGAATTGGTAATAGCCATCCAATTTAGCCCCTGGGATGAGCCAGACAAATAAGCTTTCTGTTCTGCAAAGAGTTCTGGACACTAGTGTCCAGATCCTTTCTTGTTTCTGCTCTGTTTAACAGACCATCCCTTTTCTGTGCCAGATAAATACTTATCGGGACAATAAGGTTTTTCTTCTCTTATGACCAGTCCTGCAGTGCTCAGTCAAGCCCTATTGTCCTTTTTTACATGTGTAACTCCCACCAAGATCAGGTGAAAATTACGAGTCAATATTTATTCCTCCTCACGACTTGCATATAAAGTCATTCAGATTAAATGTGTAAAATGGCATCTCTCTACCTGTCCAATTATGTCCTTCCTGCAATGATATAATATTGATATATTATATAATTTGTGATTAATTTTTAAGACCTCAGACCTTAACAACTGAATAAGAAAGAAGCAAGATGCTCTTAAGTAGTGATTTGGGATATGTAGCTCAAGGCTTTTATTTTCTGGAGGACAGTTATTGAAATCTGTCTTGCAGGAGTTGCAGTTCTTGGCACATTTTTTCTTTATCAGTTGGAGAAGGTGCTGTGCAATATTGTAAGCAAGTGATGTTGGAAGTCAAATCTGGGTCTGTAGTAACAGACCTGTTTATAGAGGGATTCACACTTAACACTGGAGACCCAGTTCTCTCTCAGTCTGTTCCTACTTATGATACTTGGTATTCTACTGGAATTAAGGATTGACTCAAGGCTGAAGATTTGAATTAAAATTCAAGATTGAAAATCAACCTAATTAAATTCTCTGAGAACAAATTTACATTCAAAAGTGTGCACTAGCCCTGTTGAGCTTATCAGGGATGTTATATTGCGCCTTAGATATCTTGCATAGTTATATATAAGTTAATATATATAATGGTTTCATTGGTGTTAGTAGGAATATAATTTTTATTTTTCTTTTACAGTTATTTCACCATCTTTCTATTTTACCTGCTCCTTGCTGCAGCCTTAGAGGCTGGATTCTGACAATGAGGGACTGAACATTGTTGATGCAGTGCTGCCCTTCTAGCAGGGCTATTAGCTATTCCTGTGATACAAACTAAAAATAAACAAAATCAGGAACTATTATTGCCCTTTTAACCATAAAATACAAGCACATTGCCTGAAAATGAGCAGTAAGTTGCTGTATTAGGACGAGGTGGCCTAATGTGAAGAAAAACAAGATAAAAAGCAAAAATAAAAAAAAAAATCAAGTTACATAGTCTTCCTTCTCTTATAATAAAAAGTGTTGGGTTTATTGTTCTCTCGAGCCAAGACTAATGCATTGCCTTTTTCAGAAGCTGAGACTTCCTGTCACACTCCCATCAACGAGGAGACATCAGAGGAGTATTACTGCAATAAAGATTTCTCATGTAGGTCTCCATTTGTAGCAATGACATAGCCTTATCTACCTAAATCTTGATTAAAGTGAGATTAAGAAAATGCATATTTCATTCCTAATATGCTAAATCATGATCTCTGTGGGGACAGTGACAGGAGCCGAGGGAAGGGCCTGAAGTTGTCTCAGGGGAGGTTGAGTTTGGATATTAGAAAAAGGTTCTTCCCCCAGAGGGTGTTTGGGCACTGGAGCAGCTCCCCAGGGCAGAGCTCACAGCACCAAGCCTGACAGAGCTCAAAAAGTGTTTGGACAATGCTCTCAGGCACATGGTGTGACATGTCTATATGTCTATTTCTCTTTGTTTTGGTTTTTGTTTCTTTTTTGGAAGGGAGGTGGTTTCTGATAGAGTAATAATGAAATATATTTTTAAGGAAACAAGATAACAAAATGAAGAACTATTGTTTCTATGTCACTTCCTTTAATTCTCTTCTTCAGTTGCTTTCATATGTGCTAAGAACAAAAAAATGTGTACATTGGTTACAAAATCCCTTTGGGGTGCCCAGATAAAACCAGTCATGTAGGAAATAGAATAATTAATCTAAAAATAAATGTAAAATGAATGGATCAGGTAGACAATAGGTACATTTTCTGGTGATGAAAAATCTCCTGTGACATTTGCATAGAAATGGCCTGAATATATATATTTGGGAATATAACCCACACTGTTCAGCATGGAATGTTTTATTAATCATAGTTTTTAAAGACAGTGAGCATGGGAGGGGATAGATCAGGAAATAAATAATACATACTACAGAAATGGTCCTGAGATGAGTAGCTCTTCCCTTTATAAATATTACAAGCAACTCACAGTCCCCCAGGTAAGAACACAGTATTCAACACATTTAATGATGAGCAACAACAACTAAGAAGAGCATTTTAATTTAACATGGGAGTCAATTCCAAGTCTATCAGTTGGCCATCCTGAGAAGTGTATTACAGCCCTAATATTGCTGATAGTGAATTCCAGTATATTTTTATCCTTCATTACTGGAAAATGACTCTTGCAGTAACAGCTTTGCATCATATTATTGAGGATGAAATTACCTGACATTTTATGTATCATCAATATCAGATTAAAGTGTCAGTAGTGAATTTTGCCCTGTGTTGCTGCTTGATACAATAATGGTACTAATAATATCTGGAATTATGACTCCTTTCCCCACACAAAAAGAGATAACTTCAGAAGGGTGGGGGAGGGGACATAATTTTTCCCTGTATTTCCTTTTTCAAGTAAATATTCTTTTGACAATAAGCACATTAACTTAATTGTTTTTTTTTTTAAGTCTGCAAAGGTATTGGGACCTGATGTGGTCCAAACATCCCTGCTGGAGTACAGGATGAGTCAGTGACTAATTGAGGTGTTCTGATCCAGCTGGAAGGGCTTGAATACACATTTTTAGCATTGCAATAGCATCTAGAGTAGCTGGCCTAAATCTCTTCCCTGGAGGCTGGCATTAATTGTGTGAACATAAGAGCACTGTTAAAGGGTCAGGGCAAAAATCCTCCTCGCTCCATCTCCAGCACTGACCAGCAGCAGGGGCACAGGAGGCGTGTAAGAGCAGGGCAGCATATGGTGCCAGATCCCTGGCATGTTCCTTTGCCAGCAGTGACTTGTGCCTCTGGGACTGCCTGAATGGAAGGTGATGCTTTTGTGTTTAATAGAATCCTGTCAGTTTTATGCCATTAATTTATCTCATCTTTTTTTAATCCAGAAAGGCTTTATGTATCCACAGTGTCTTGTAGCAGCCACACATTCAATAATGTACCTCTCTGTCTTGCTTTTAATCTGTTACTTGTTTATTTTATGTGATGGTCTTAGCACAGATGAGACCTTTTCTATTCATTTGATCCACTCTGTATTACTGGTATTTTATAGAGATATGCCATATCCTTTCCTCAGTGACTTCTTGAAAATGAAGGTGTTATTATGTTTAGACTTTCACTGTTATTGGTCCTCCTTACTATCCCTCTCTGTATCTTTTCCAGTACTGCTGTATTCTTTTGGACACAAGAGAACAACAAACTATATTAAAGATGCCTTAGGGGACTTAAATAGTGGCATTATAATGTTTTGTCTTTTGTTTTCTACTTCTTTCTAAGTAATTGTTAATTCTGCCTGGTTTTGGCAGCCATTAAACATGGAGCTAATACTTTGGCAGAGATACCTTCTGTAACTTCAATGTCTATTTCCGATACAGGAACAGCTACTTCAGAAGATGTCACAGTGAAAGCAAGATCACCCCAAACGCAGAGTGAAGATTTCTTTTCCACAACTCTGCTTCCCTGTCACATCATTTTTACTAGTGAAGCAGAACATGGACAGAACTGCTCTTTGCAGCTGACACAGCCCTACATATTATAAGACAAATATCTCCAAGGTCTGTTCCTTTGGAGTCTAAGGAGTCAGAGAGGCTGATCCAAAATGAGCCTTTTGCATCTGAAACAAAGTATGGCAGATGACTGAATGCACCTTTGTTTCAGGGGGGTGGAAAAGGCAAATGAACAGGAGCTGCTGAATCACTGAGATAGATGTAGAGAAGTCTTTCCATAGCTGTAAGTAAGAGGAGGAGTCACTGGAGCAAATGGGACTGAGGTAATCCAGTTAGACTTGCTAAAGAGGTAGAACACTGGAAAGTGGGTTCTTACAGCTCCTCTACCTTCTCACAAGGAGAAGATACACATATTGCTAGTTTGATCCTGGAGATCCTCTGAAGTGGGACAAGTATTGCAAGTGGAGAGCCAGATGTGGCATGATGGAGTCCTATTTTCTCCTGCCAGCAGCATCATGCAGTGTCATATTCAATGACTTCCTTTAGATGTGTTGAGCAGCAAATAAGAAATATGAGAATCTTAACCCAAAGAAATGTCAAGGAAGCCTTTTCTGCCACATTAAAAAAAAAGAGCATTTGATGATGGTGGTACAGACTGTAACCAGGATGATTTATCCATGATAAGGACAGAGGCTGATTGCATTATGATGTTGCTGGGAAGATTTACAATTTATTCATTCCATGGAGTATTGAAAACTGTCACTGATAGTGATCTCTCAACCTGAAAGTCAAGGGTTTTCATCTAACATTCCACAACTGAAGATCATTAGTACCAAGAAATTAAGCTCATATTTCTTTTAATGGTATAATTTCAAATAGAGACATCTGAACAGAAGTGTAGACACACGTGTGTAGCTCATCTCTGGATGGATAGCCACTCAGTGGACCCACATGAAAAAACCCTGTTAGAGAGCCAGGAGGCACCTGGTGCCATATAACACCATCTCTGGGCTGAGAGATACATCAATGCCTTCTGGGAAGTAGCTGGAGGCCAAATAAGATACTCCATGGTGCCTAAAATAAATTCTTCACCTGTACTTAAGATATTAAATACCAGTCTTAGCCCATACGGTCTGAGGATATGGATAATGATTCAACTTTCTAGATGCACAGTGTATGATTTAAATGCATTAAGAGATGAATTTTTTTATGGCTGAGGTATGTTTGTTTTCCTGCTTGGCCATAAGTCACCACTTCTAAAATCATGGATTTAATATATGTTCCGTGTGTTTTATCTACAGCCTTGGACAGAAGTTTTGCATGTACTAGTCTTTCTCAAATGGTATTTTTGTCTGTTTGTAACAAACTAAATTACAGCCCTAGTCACCTGTCAGAGGAATCTTTCCCTAAAAAACAAGGACTCTGTTCACTATGTTGCTATTGATTATGTGGCAGTTTAGACACATAGCACACCTGCATGCACATTCCTTTAGGCATCTGGTTTTGGTGTCTTCATTTTGAATTGAGTCCACTCGTCTGATCTGGCTTCCTGCCAACTATTTCTTTTTCCTGTTTTTTCAGGTGGTTCCCTTTTGTGCCAGTGACTCAATTGCAATACCTGCTTTGCTTCTCTGCAGAGGAGGGCATTCACAGGACTGCAGTTCTAAATTACCAATATTGTGATGTAAGCCTCACATTCAGTTGGAGACACAGGATGTAACTCAGCCAGCTGAAGTTCAACAGCTAATTCTACATTTAAAAATACTGCAGACAAGCCTTTACTGGTTTGTGAAAGGTGTCAAACACACTCATGCACACAGAATGAAACCACATGCTGATGCATTCAGACAAATCAGTTTGAGATCAGGTCTTCATGCATTCTCCTTAAATGATAGCATGCTGCTCAATGAGTCAGCTGCAGCTTCAGACCATTGGGGTGACCCTGTGTGGCCAGACCAGAGCTTTTAGGGCCCATCCTATGTCAGGGTATGGTCTCAGCAGCCGTTTTGTGATGTTATTTCCAAGGACCCTTGCTCAGACCCTTGACAGCTGGAATCCTTCCAGGAGATTTTTCCCTTGCAAATCCAGGAGTGAGTATGAGAAGGGAGGTAGAATTTGCTTTTCCCTGTGTCCTGTTAGCACTGGGTTCTTTTATTGTTATTTCATCCATCCTTTCAGGATCTCTTTCCCTAGCCCTTCTGTCTTTCCGAATTCTATTAACACATTGAACCACGGGATATTAAATGGGCATCTCAGGTCTGAGCTGATTTCTTTTGCTTCTTGTTCTTTGTTTATCTCTCTAAACTTGGCACTCAATCTAGTCAAAGGGTTGGCTTCATTTACAAGCACACAAAAATTATCAGATTCTGAATTAGGCAGAAGAATAGGGATACTGTTCAGAAAATTATTTCTGTTTCAACATTTTTGTTGACTTCCACATTTACTGTGGATTAAAATTCATGCTGAGAAAGCCATTTTCTTTTCCAGTCTTTAAGCTCTTCCTGCTAATAACAAAGATATTCAGATTTATGCTGAAAAGCAAGGCAAACATTCTACTTTCTCGAGCTTGCTTGTCTGGAAAAAGTGCCTTCACAAACTATGTTGTGGAAAAAAGTTTCTTCTTCTCAAATTTGAAGCAACTTCTCTACTTTACCAGGTTTCTGCTGTTCAATATTTTCTTGTAGGCATATTCTTGTGAAGATTTTTTATTTATTCCATGTTCCAAAAAGAAGGAAAGGCAAACAAAAACATTTCCTTAGCTGTCTGCTTAGGCAAACTGAACTGGTTTTGCACAGCATCAGCATCATAACAATAAACCAAGGAAAGTGCAAAGATTGAGAAATATGAGCATCCCATCACGGGTTCTGTGAGCAGTACAGCTGAGAGATGAAGACTTGTGATAAGACAGGAACACAGAGCAGGACATGAAGAAATAGCAAGGCAGAAGAACCTCACAAAAGGAGAAGCAGGGCAGATGCTTGTTGGAATCACACCTCCCCATTTAATTTTTTTCTTGGATTTATACAACTGGAAAGACCCTTTTTCTCAGAAAAAAAAGTCACGAACTTTGAAAGTTATGTTGGTAAATATTTCACGTCTCATTTTCATGTTTTTGTGTGCTCCTCAAGAAAAAAAAACCCAAGAGGAAATGTTGTGAAAAGCATTTTTTATGAGGGTTCCGTGGTGTCTGATGCTCCCCAAAATAGAGATGATAAATTTTTGTTGCTAAGAAAAGTTGTCCTTTTGTTGCTTTTATCTTCTGGAAAGTCAGCTAAAGGATAATAAAAGTGGAGTTGGTGGGATAAAGCCTCAGTACAGTAAAATCCATTATATCTAAAAGGAGACACAGAAAGATCAAAGAGGGAGCTAAATGTGTCCTGAAGTACTTCAAAAGGTGGCTCACTTAGGAAATATTGATCATCTCAGGATAGAAGTGGAAAATTGGCCAGCTTTGACTGAGGGAATTGAAGAAGCTGTTGTATAAGTGGAAGACCAGCAAGTCTTTCATTCTGTATGTGGGTTTACATGCAATTGTTATGGTTATTTGCAGCTGTGTGAATTAGTGTATGAATTAGACACCACCCTGCCACTGGTGTTTTGAGGTGCAATCCATTTTATCCAGAGCTGACATTTTTAGTTCTGCTACTGTTCCTAAATACAGAGGTGTCCTTTGTTTTCTAGTTATGTAAAGTACACTTTGCTACCTTTCATTTATGCCTCATTTTGTAACAAATTTAAAGAACAGCTTTCTGATTTGGAACATGAAAACCACAAGGACTCAAAGAGATAACAGATCTAACATTGCTAGTAAAAGTACCAGAGTTTGACATAGAGGTATATATGGGGATATGCACATATAACTAGCTATGTGCATGTTACATATTATATATTAATATGGTATATATCTGATGCAATGCCATAGAATCATAGAATAGTTTGAGTTGGGATCTTGTAGGTCATCGAGTTCCAACCCTCCTTCCATGAGCAAGGAGACTTTCCAGTAGACCAAGCTGTTCCAAACTCCATCCAACCTGGCCTTGAACACTTCTAGAGACAGGGCAAAATATGTAATTATATATAATGCAAAAATAGGTGTAATTATACATAATGTAGTGCAAAAGCATGTCCCCCTAATTAAGGGAGAAGTAAAAAGAAAGCAAAAAAAAAATACTAAAAAAGACGGAGATAAATATACATAACAAGTATTTCCAGAAAAACATAACAAAAGAAAAGTCTCCATCCCAACTGAACTGCAACAGAATGTCAACTTGTCTCCTCCTACCCTGGCTTTTTTCAGTATTGCTTCCTGCTTGCACTGAAGGTGGATTGGCAACAGCCTCCCAGAGGATGCAGCAGCACCCAGGGTTTGTGCGCTCTGGCCCCCCTAAGCAGCAGGTGAGGAGGAGTGGCTCAGCCCAGAGGAGGCAGAGAGCTCTGACGGTCTGCCTGGCCAACACCTGCCAAATTTGCTTTCTGCCTGCTGAGACTAGAGCTGGCAAAAGCCTTCCAGGTGAGGAACCTGGAGACCTGTCAGTTTGATTTTTCCCAGTGTAAAAATGGAATATTTGTTCACAAAATAAATTTTAAAAAACCAACAATTTTTCAGGAAGGGCATGTTCTCTCAGAAAATCCTCCTGACTGAACGTTCCCAAATACCCTCAATGAGAATTTGCATCTGCTGTGGAGGCAGCGTACAAGGACTACAAAATATGGACTCTCTGATGGTTTGATGAGAGTCTGTGGCTGGAATTTCCCACTCTCCACAGAATTTATGAATACACCCCTCTACCTCCCACTTAAAGGTGTGCATGGCTGTGAAAACAATATGATTTGGATGAACAAAATCCAATTTGAGCAGGATCAGGCAGCCAGAAGAGGATTCATTAGCAATGAGATGTTATGCAAAGATGCCTGGTGAATGCTTAAAAGGAACAAAAATAAAATATAAAATAAAATGAATAATACATTCTATTTAAAATTTCTTTGACTTTAGTGAGTGGAATATTATTGCTGACCTGAGCAAGAGCTTGGGTAGATTCTTTAGAAAAAACACTTTTTTTTTACTTTGGAAGTCTGATTTTTGAAGTGATGTATTTGGACTATTTGTCTACACAAATGTGGGGATTTGTATGTTAAGCATTCACAAATATTCTCTTTTTATTTTAATAATCTTATTATTTGGATTAAAAAATCCAAAATAAATTCACAAATGTTAAAAAATTTACTTTTCAAGTGATGTAAACAAGGGCTAGATTTACTGAAATAAAACATGGAAAACGATTTTTTTGCCTTAGATGAATCCATGAAACACTCATGATTTTTAAGGTGAATTTCCTTGAAAGCAAAATCAACTTAGGAACATCAATGAAAAGAAAAAATTAACATAGTTCCAATGAAAAAACCAGAGCAAATTTGAGTATTCAGTGTAAGAAAGTAAGAGTATAATCCTGCTTCCAGTGGAGTCATAGGATGAGGTTCTTAAATCCAATGGATCTGCATGGGCAAGAAGGATGTGATCTGCTTTGAGCTGTCTTGATGACATCAATAGTCATCCTCATGGAGAAGGTATTGTTTTATGTATATATATATATATATTTATATATATATATATATATATACACACACACACATCTACAGATACAAGGATGTGTGTGTCTGCTTATACAAAGAACTCCTTTGCTGAAAAAAAAGGGAACTTTATTCTATTTCCTCCAATATTTTCTAAGCTACAAATATAACCTGAGAACTATCAGGCAGCTCCTTATTTTATTTATCCTAAACTATATCCTATGTATATAGTTTGCATTGTTTAATTGGGAAATTTTTGATTTATAATACAGCATTTAAAAAAGATTAATGCTTTCCAAAACAGTTTTATTAAGAAAATACCCAGTGGCAAGTGTTGAGCTACTTTTTAATTTTTCCCAGAATAATATCATTAAAGCAATATTTAATAAAATCTAGTTAGGGTATGATGCAAAATATTCTTTTCAAAACTGAATTGAGATTATTTTTCTAATGTTTTTTGGCATGAAGGCAGTTATAGTCAGCATGTTCCTCTATTGTGTCTTCAGTGCTAAAACCAATTCTTTTTAACTTTAGAATACTGATTTTTTAAGTGATGCATTTGGATTATCTGCTTAAGAAAATGTGGCAAAAAAATATTTTCTTTTGCTTTAAATAATCTTTAAATCTCATACTAGAATAAGGCAGCAACAGACCTGAAGGTTTGCAGCTGTGGGAAGAAAGTTGTTGTATTCAGGACAATGTGTTTAACATCTTGCAGCTCCATAAAATGGCAATTCTGTACTGCATTGTTGTTATTTATTATATTTTATTGCATTTCACACAGCCTCACGAGCCTATTCTGACAGAATTATGTACTGCTGGAAGACAGTCTACCTTCAAAAAGGCTTTTATTCTAAATAGGACAATAAATGAAATCAACATACAGGGAACATGAGTGAAGGAATGATTTATAGAAAACTAAATGTGTGGCCTCATTGCTAATAATTTAAGAGAAAATGAATGTTGGGCTCTATTTTCCAGAGCTTTTCTGGATTTTGTACACAAAATAGCACTTATCAAAAATCTGTAAACATCCTGGGGAAGAAATAAGGATTTCTTCTCATAATTGCAGATGAATGTCCTGCCAAGCAATGTACTGCATTGTTTTTACTCTCTCCTTTTCTCTCAGGACAAAGTTGTCACCTTGAGTTCCTCACTTTTCTGTATTAATGCAGCCTACAGGTCTTATGTTTCCTTTTTCCATCTCAGAGAGAGAGGTACATTCCAATACAAGGATTAACCACAGCAAGGGAGGGGAGGGTCAACACCTGGCAACCAGCACATACCTGGGTGAACTGTATGGCTCCTTCCCCTCCACCTGTGCCATAAAAGGTGCATTGTAAATTAATTAAAATGTAGACATCTATCAATATTCTTTCCTTAAAAAAACCCCTATGGAATCATAGACAATACCCTTCTCTAAATTATAGATTCCTACCCCACAAATCCTGTCAGTCTTTTCTGGAGAAAGGCAGTTCAGCAGATTTGCATTTAGTTATACTTGCTGCATTCCCCTTCTCTTTAGAGCAAGGAAATACACTTTTGATGACTCACAGTTTTTTAATGATGTGTGAACTGTAGAACTGTATTTCAATACTGGTAGTTTTTTTCATCCTTTATTGACCAGTGTGAACTATAAAACATCAAATCTCATTTGTCAGTCTCTCAGTTTTGTGCTGGAGTATCAGAAATTGTGTGGCCAGCAGGACCAGGGCAGTGGCTCTCTCCTGGACTGGGCACTAGTGAGGCCACACCTCAAATCCTATGTCCAGTTCTGGGCCTGTCACAACAGGAAGGACATTTTTGTGTAAGCACTTATCTGGAGAAGGGCAGTGGAGCTGGTGAAGAGTCTGGATCACAAGTTTGATAAGGAGCAGCTGAGGGAGCTGGGGGTGTTCAACCTGGAAGAAGAGACTCAGGGAAGACCTTATCACTTTGTACAACTCCCTGAAAGGAGATTGTGGCAAGGTGGGAGTCAGTGTCTTCTCCCACGTAACAAATGACAAGACAGGAACAACCTCAATTTTTACCCAGGCAAGCCTATGTATTAGAAAACAATTTTTTGCTGAAAGGTTTGTCAAGCATTGGAGCAGGCTGCACAAGGAACAGATGGAATCACCCCTGGTAGAGGATCATCATACCTGGAAAGGGTTAGTTGGGGATGTGATTTAGTGATGAACATGGCATTGCATGGTTGGACTTCATAATCTTAAATACATTTTTTTCTATTTAAATGATTCTATGATTCAACAGCTAGTTTCTGCAGCCCCAGAAACTACTCACAGTCCTGAGTTTGCTGATGCAGCTAAAGGAGATGTAATCTATCAAGGGCAAACACTCTTTTCTCATATGGCTGTCACATCACAAAAACTTTAGCTGCAACTTTTCTGTGCATTAAATCACTGACAGATGACAATATGAGGTCTGGAAACTCTTTTGGATGTAATTCTTTTGCTTAGCATTATTTATTAGGTTATAGGTTATTGCTATTGCTTCCTCTATCTTTTGTTTCCCTTCTGATTAAAAATCATTGAGGAAAGAACCTCGGTAGAAAACTACTTGTGTGATTTTAGAGTTACCTGGAAACAGTGAAACATAAGTGAAATGACTGAGCACCATGGAATGACAGAATGGTTGGCATTAGAAAGGACTGTTGAGATCTTCTACTCCACATCCTGTCCTACTCAAGCAGGATCTGCAATAATAAGTTGCCCAGCACTGTGTCCAGTCAGGTTTTCTCAATTTTAAGGATGGTTCAAAGGACAGAGACTCCACAGCATCTCTGGACAGAGTGCTCTAGTGCTTGATCTTCCTCACAGTAAAAAAAAAAAAAGAGCTTCCTTTAGTTCAAGTGAATTTTTCTGCTCCTTAATTTGTGTCTATCATCTCTTGTTGCATCAGTAGGTACTACTGAGAAGCAGCTGACTCTACTTCGTATCTGCCTCATCAGGAATTTGGACCTATTGATAAGATCTTTTCTCTAGAGTGAACAATCTCATCTCTCTCAGACTCTGCCCATATGAAAGATGCTCCAAACTTGATAATTTTTATGGTTCTGCACTGTCTTGTTCTTATAGACCCATCAGATTCTTTCTCAAATTGAGGTGAGCAAACTGGTAACAGAATTCCAGATGTGACCTCTTTAGTGATGAGTAAATATGAAGGATCATCTGGATCACCTCCCTCAACCTGCTGGCAACACTCCTAATGCAGCCCAGGAAGCTGCTGGCCTTTTTATGTGGTGGGGATGCCAGCAGGCTTATGGTCAGCTTGCACCAGGACCGGGTTCTCCCTTTCTGCAGAATTGCATTCAGGCCAGCTGGCTTTTTAAATATTGGTTATTTGTCCCCAAATGCAAGTATCTACAAAAGGACTGGTGATAAGCCAGCTGCAACCTGGAAACATTCTCAGATTGAACAACTGAGATAAATCCTTGGTCATTTTTTATTCTATGCAACACCAGCAAAATTCCAGGAACTATCAGTTGTAATATTTTCACTCGCAGATCAAAAAGGAGATTCTGGAAATTTCCTACTAAGGAAAGGTAGTATTCAAATTTTGGATATATAAACAGGGAAGATTATCACATCTTGCTGGAAATTATTATAACTCAAATATGCAGTCAAACAGTGCTTGTTAGTGCTGCATGATGGTTGGGTGGATCCTAAATATGTGAACAGATCTTTCTTACATCTCCATGGCAGTGGCTGAGGATAACTGCTCTCTTTTCAGATCCTGATGCAGGGATTTTCCTTTCTGCTTTGCATACCTTTTCATAATTTTGGTACTGTTACTATTTGCTGTTATTTGTACTTCTGGAAAATTAGTTGGGCATCTAGAATGCAAGTGGGAAGAAAGGACACAGGCCTCATCCTCCTCTCACCAATACAGTACAACTGATTTCAGTAGGTTTAGTCCTCAGCAACTGCAGTTAAATAAGAGGAGAAAGAAATTCATAATCTCTCTGAAGTGCAGTAGTCTTATATGAGGTGCTTGATACCTGGAAAATAGGCAGCAAAAAGCTGAAATCTGTAAACTCATTTAAAAAAAAGCATTATAACCTCCTTTAGTTTGTGTAGAATTTCATTGTCCTCTGATGGGAGGTTAGGCTATGTAAGAAATGCAAAGCAGGCTCTAAATCACCTTTCAAAAAATCTATTGACTGTTGTCCTTAGAGCAGTGGGTAATTTACTTCCTTTCCTTCAGGTGACTTGGTAGCCTGGTGCTGCAGCTCTTGATTTGCTCTTCCTTGCAAGAGTGTAAAGAAGGAGTCTCTGGCAGGCAGTTCACTGCTGCTTAAGTCCTTCGTGTCTTATTGTTAGCAAAAGTAGCATGACCTTACATAATGTGACACATGATAGAAGAAGTAATGTGACAAGACATATCAGACAGGCTGTACTGCACATGAGATATATGACACATCT
The DNA here is from genome assembly GCF_047830755.1 of Zonotrichia albicollis. Lineage (NCBI taxonomy): Eukaryota > Metazoa > Chordata > Aves > Passeriformes > Passerellidae > Zonotrichia > Zonotrichia albicollis. The sequence goes on from NC_133821.1 coordinate 83,859,073, forward strand.
CATCTAAAACAAATATTGCACCTAGCGAAAATAGTATTTTAAAAGGCACTTTACTTTTTTTCCCTACCCCTCAAATTGTTGACAGATATGAGGGTCATTACAAACACTTCAAACCTCTGTCCTGGTTAATACCAGCAGCTCAACAAATTCCCTAAGCTAATGTTTAAAATTAGAAGATTAAAATCAGAGATAAAACAAAACACAAATTTTTTAAGCTATGTGGCCAGAAGGAAAGGACTGTAGAATTTTTTTCTGTATTGGCTGTCAGATCAATTGTACAACTAATAGCACAGAGTAACCATTGCAGTCAATTGGAAATAACACAAGTGAGATTCCATTAGTTTGGGTCACTGTGATTGGAAAACCACTTTCAAAGCCAGGACTTCTGTGAATTAGTAAAGAAACACACTGAAAATTATACCATATACTGTACTAGGTACTGGTCAACCAGCTCAAGTTTTTTCAAAATTTCTTATTGTGTACTTGAAAACATGCTGCATTTGAAGTTTTAAGAGCAAGCATAATAGGTAAACAAAGTGCAATAAACAGAATAACTGATATTACATGAGACTAAGCTCCAGTGACTAGCTCTTGCTCTACTGCACAGAAACCTCTGTGCTTGAGATAAATTCTAAAACAGAGGAATTATTTAGATTCTTTTTTATCAGTTTTCATATACTTGACCACCTTCATTTGAAGAGTGGCAAGAAAATTCTAAGAATGAATAAATGAAAGTTCAAAACATCTTGGCAAAAAGGAGATCTGGGACTTTTCAATAAATTGCAGAAGGTGGCATAGAGAATTACAGCTGCATCATCCACACTGGCATCTGCTTTGATCAGAGTATGGGAATGAAACCATGGGCCAATATATTGGGCTGACAAGAGGGCTGTGTGGTCTGTCCAACTCATATTACTGCATTTTGGGCATCTTCTTTGGGCCTGTTAGGACTAGGGGCAAATGAGTTGACTGCAGAATAATAGACCTGAGATAAGTTAACTGAACAGGACTTGGAAAATTATTGGACATGACATGAGGACCTGCTGAATGTGACAGAAGACAACAAAGGTATCTGAAAAAAGTTAAAGATGAATCTGTGAGGAATAAATGGAGTTCCATGTAGTTAAGGCAGAGTTACATGAAAAGCAGCCAGACCTCACATATGATTGTAGGGGATCTCTGGGGACCTTTTACTGAGAAAATATTTCAAGGCAAACCCTTGGAAGGGCCTAAGTTAACATATAAGTAATATCATACTAGGCTGTGATTACCTACATAAAAGTATGAGAAATAACTAAATTAAATATGACTGTAAGAAACCCAGTGAGTAGGAAAAGTAATTCACTTATCTGGGAGGAGGGAGGGAGGTGCAAGGACAGTGAAAAAGGGGATCAAGAGATAAGAATGTGGTCAATACAGTACTCACATCCTGAGATGATGTCTGGGGGTATCTGCAGGGCAGCACTAAGTTGATCACTGCAGCCTAAATTATGGCAATAAATCATATCTGTCGTTTTGCCAGTGCCATACAAATCAAACCTTATTTTGACATCAGTAAGACTTGGGTGATCCTTACCAAGCTGGGTAGTTTTCCTGGCTTAATACAACCACCCAGATGGAGAGAACCAATACCCTGTGTCAGGGCTTTATTGCCTGTTCCAGGCTGGCAGAAGCAGCATCTGCCCAGTGCTCCCCACCAGTACCACCAGCACTATCCAGGGCTGTGCCTGCATCCCGTATTGACTGCAGGCATGGTTCATACCATGTGAGATCAGCAATGAGTAAAAAGATAATTAATTGAAGGCTGTGAAATTGTATATTTTTTCCCAGATTCCTACTAGTTAGTTGTCTACCAAAACACAACTCTACTCATAAATTCATCTTTTCTTCTATCATCAATTCTAGTACACTTTTCCATGGCCCTGCTGTAGTACCAGTTTTCGCACCTACGAGAGCCTGTAAAGTGAGGTTGGCAGTTTCTCATTGTTTTGCTGCAAATGGCTTTTTATTGTTCTGGATGAGACACCAGTCCAGATTTGGGGTGTATGGATATGAATTTTGGTCATAAATGAAAGTCATGGCAGCAATGTTTTTTCCAGGGGCTCATTTCTGTCTTGCTGCTACTCTGAGTGACACCTGACATTTCAACTTGTTTCCTGACCTCTACTTCCTGGAGACAAGGAATGTTTTGTGATTTAACAGGTGAGAATATGATGAGAACAACTCAAGCAGTATTATGAGTTGCTATATTTTTTGCTATTTAATTTTCTCCTTGTGAGCATGAACAAGCTTTGGGAAAAGAGGGGGAGAGCTCTTGATGAGTTAATATTTGACAATTCTTTATCAAGTAAGACTTCATCATCACCAAGGCATCTATTGGACTGCTAACACTGTTTAGATAATGTATCAAAATGCAAACACTTTAGAAGAGAGATTTTACAGCAAAATCATCCTTGTTGGATTAAAGTATTTACCAACAACAAAAATTGGACAGGGAGAAACACAAGACTATTATTATTTTTTCAAATATATTGTTGCTACTATAAGTTTTGCAAACTCCTGTGGGTCACATCCTGTGTACTATGAGAGAGGAAAGGATTTAGTCTTCTGCATAACAGATCTTTATTTGTTTTTTTTTTTTAATGTCCCTAGTTTTAAATGGAAAAAAATCACTAATTTAAGGGAAGGTACTTCAAGTTTATAGCAAAAAATAAGCAGAAAATTTGAATTTTGACTTACAACCCCAATACTAGGGATCTACTTTTGCTCAAGAATGAGAGTTCATAACATATTTTTGTCTCTAGATCAGAAAAAGAATATTCTGGTATATGCCAATCTGTATTGTAATTTATTTATTGGCATTTATTACCATTAATAACTTGAGCCAATTGTTCAATATTAATATTGAGAAGGGGATTTTGTGTTTGTTCTTTCTCACCCTTTTTTAGTTTTTAAATACTCTCTTGAAGATTATTTTTCTTATTTTTAATATGTTTTCTGCTAGGAAAAAAAAATTGAAGGCAGGAACGTAGTTTTTAACTGGTATAGAAAATTATTAAATAATTTTCACTGCCTTAAACCGTAGCTGTATGTAATTTCTCTAAGTTAGACTCTCAACAAACAAGAGAGAGAAGACAGACATGTATGCTTCACTTTTGCATATCCAAGGTGTAAGGGTTGTCTCAGGATAGTTCTTACCAGAACACAATATTGATTATAGCGCCTGTTTTCACACAAGTTCTGCTCTTTGGTGAAGAACTTATTTCCCTGAACATTAATTCAGATGCAGTGACCTCCGAGAACACCCTAACAAGAGATATATTTCCAACATGAATGCACAACAGTGTGGGTTGCTGTGGACTTGGCTTCATTCTCACTTGGCACAAATGTCAAACTGAAGGCCCATCTCTCTTCTTGAATCTTGAGGACCAGAGGTTACCCAGCCTGACAGCTGGCAGCCTGATTCACTGTCTCAGAGTCGTTGTGGAGTGGTGGCTTTTATTCTTCTTTCTTTTTATACTGCTTCCCTCTGGCACCTTTTTTTTTTCTTAGCTGTATGGTATTTTGTCATTTGAAAACTGAATGACACATTAATTTCAAGCACTAATGGGAAACTTTCAACTTGAAATCTAGTCAATTTAAAGGAAGTTAAATGCAGTTGCTGCCAATGCACTTACCTTGAGACATCCTGCCAGTGTAACAGTTTTGCGTTCACATTTTCCTATCTTTAAACCGTATTTCTTTTTCCTCTATCACTGTGCGAAAGACAAAGTCACTGGAGGATGATAGTGACAGAATGACTGACTGTACAAAAGGTGCCCACAGAATTGTCTCTATGCCATAAAGAGCAAGTTGAATTTTTTTCTTTTTTTCTTCTTTTCCAGAGGAGCTTAACATAATATGCAAATTTTCTAAGAACACCCACTGTTCTTTCTGAGATTTGTTACAAAATTTAAATCAAACTTTGCTTTTTAAAAAACAGAAAAAAATCTGTGAAAACATAGTTGCAACAGAAAATATATGATCAGCCTTGGTACAAAGAGTCCTTGCCAAGTAAATGTATGAAAGAAAGAGAGGAAGAATTCCTAATCTCTTCCAGTGTCTGCAATAAAGCATATTACTTTTATAACAGTATTTTAAAAAACTTCAGGATGAAGTATGATTTTTATGTTAAAAATGCCCCTTTAATTAATAAGCATAACATACTACCTCTGTCTGGCTAGTGCTGTCCCTAAGAGTAAATGAGTCCCAGCAATCTGGGATATATTCATAATTCATACTGCTTACATGAGACCTCCTGCATTTTCAATGCAGAGAATTCAGGAGGCACCACCCAAACTCTAACCTGAAATGTTCTTCAGAGGTCAACACTCTTCTATTTACCCCACACATCCACACTACTCACTGATGTGCTGCTTTTCTTTCTTCTATTCTGATTTGCTTTCCATTGTGGCCATAGATTTGCTCCTTGGCAAACCTGAAGGGATACTGCACACAGTCATTGTCTTTACCACAGGTAATGGAAAGCAAGTTAGGTGTCCCAGGACAAATACAAAGACCTTATTTTATTTTGGATTTTATTATTTTTGTGCCTATGGACTCCAAGCTGAGATTTCCCTGTACAGGGCACTATTTAGCAAGTTGAACTCCCCCTCTTTGAGTTCTTTGAGGACTCACCCACGCAAATTAAGAGCAGTGTAATTCTTTAAATGTAACCAAAGCTCATTTCATTTTCTCACATTGTCTTGAATTAAACCTGGGATAAACCATCCTACAATAAAGTTCCTTTCTAGGGTTTGTCTACCTACAGAATATGGATACAGGGATGGTAGGATCATGGATCACTTGCCACTTTAAGCCCCAAAGCACCAGATGATTAAACTTATGAAGAGAAAATAAGTCAACAGAAAGAAGTGTATATGCATAAGCTAGTAGTAGCATCATTCCTAAAGCTAGTGACCTCAAGATATGCTGCAATAAAGTAATGAATGTACATTTTTGTCAAGTAATCCTTTTATCTTATACATTGTTTTGTTTCTATTCCAGGCACATAAGAAATTCTCTGTCCTACTTAATTTTTCCTCTGAGAATGAAGAGAGCATGCTGACTTTAACCACAAAAGCTCAGACTGTATGCAGTTTGCTTGTCAACAAAGATGCCCTCCAAATAACAAGTGCTCTAAGATATTTCAGTGATTTATCCCTCACATGATGATAAATGTTTTATGCAGAGAGATGTGGGGATTTTAGGTAGCTTTATTTTCACTATTTATTTCACTATTTTCACCCACAGACATTTTGATGCTCTGGCTTTCTTAGTTTTTAAATTTATCCTGCCAGTATTTACCATATATCAGCAACTCTCTCATTATCAAAGCTTTAGTAGCTCAGGGCAATGATATTGTGCTTTTGCTTTATTTTCTTGAATCCTTTGACATTAGGCATAGGAAAGAACAGCTGATTCTCCCTTTCTATATATATTTTTTTTTTCAATTGGATTGAGGAAAATTTAGCAGGGTCTGAAAATGGAAGACTCTGTCAGGTCAAAATTTGTACTGATTCATGTAACATTCTTCAAAAGCAACTAAAATATAGTCAGAGTGGCTTTTGGCAGAAGAAGAACCTGGAGTAGGTGGCTAAATAAAGAGCCTGACATTAAGAGAAGGCACAAATCTGTCTCACTGGATCACATCAATAAACATCACGCTCTGTGTCAGGAGGTGGTGGGAAAATGGGAGAAACATTACAGAATTTAGACAGGAACTCTCTCTTTGAATCCAGGCACAATGCAAACCACAAACTATAAAAGTTTTGTACATTGTCAGCATTTGTAACTTGAGAACTTCATGATTTATAGTCCACAACTGCCTTTTGTGAAATGTCTTTTGAAATGTTTGCTAAATAAGACAGGTTCTCCCAGACACAGAAAATGAAAGGTCCACAAAATTAAACATTTGAATGACTGATACAGACTGCTTTCTGAACAACTGTATTCTTCAGGGCTTTGAATTTTAATTCAAATTTTGATTTGATTTTTCAAAAATTCTAATGAAATAAAAAATAATGGGTTCAACATACAAACCTTAAGAAGACCCACAATCTTTTCTTCCATCCTTGATTGGGAATGTAGGAGAATAGCTTCTGTCTGGGTAACAGAAAATCTGGAGATCTGAAATATAGGAGAATGCATTCTCAGCAAAATATTAGGATATTGAATACTAATTGCATCTGCTTGGAGCACAGGTATTATTCCCTAGACCCTCTATATCTTCCTGCCCAACAGTTTTTGTCTGGTTTTGCTCTTCTGAGAGCTCCAATGGCCAAAGTTGTGGTGGTCATTGCACAGCAGCAATCTTTCCTCTGCCTGGGAATGCCATCAGGACCTCCAAACTTGTATGGCTGTTAGTTCTGAAAGGGACAGAAGGACTGTATTCAACAAACTGAAAGATCACTTCTGTTTGTCTAACATCCATCTGCCTTTAACTATGCTTTGACTTATCTAACAATACTGTTTTTTCCAAATGTGGACTTTTTAAAAGTCATATACATGTCTACCTTCACATGCCATTGGGGCATGTTTTTTCTTCACTATATTGACCTGCTTCCTGACCATTTAATATTTTTATTATTTTGTTGTCACAGGACCTTTCACAAAACAACATTGCTGACATTCTATATCTGAGTTTCTGTGTTTAACAAAAGCTTTTCTTCTATTACTCATTTCTTAAGAAATCCAATCCACATTTTTTACAGCAGAAAAGGAGGTTGCAGGAGTAGTGAGACAGGTGAAAAGGCAGGTGCTTTGTCAATATCATGTAACATTTTCCTTTTGGATGAAGTTGGGATCACCATATACTCTTTGATTCTGCAGAGGACAAGACCATCCAAATTTCCCTTTGAATGACTTTCCACTGTTAAGCTTGATTGGCTAGAGGTCATAGGGTTTTAAATACAATTTCTTGTTCCCTTTAGTGTACAATGTCGTTTTTATGCCTTCATCTCTTTTATATGACTACTTTTCCCACTTATTGTTGTGAACCAAACATAATTGGAGATATAATCTTCCTGAAATTCTGTCCCCTTTATTCCAACAATCCAAGGTTGGTCTCTGGACAATTCCTAGCCATAACCATGGTGTATTAGACTCACCTAATTCACAAGACATTGTGTCCTTTACCTTGTGTCAGTCTTCTGCAAAAACACAAAAAAAGCCACATGAGAGAGACAGAGCAGAAACTGCAGAGCTGCAAAGGAGAGGCAATTCAAAAGCAGGAGTAACCATTAAGCTCCAACTGTTTCCAGGAAAGTGGTATGTAGGTATGGAATACTACACTCTGTTTCTTCATTTAAAATCTCTCCTATGCTAAGAGTGACCTGGTTGTAATTTTTCTACAGATACAGAAGCTCAGCAGTACAGATTTCAATACTGGTACAGAGTCTGTGTTTGTGATGCCGTGTGTGGAACCAGACAGAACAGTCAAATCAATGCAAAGGTTCCTGCTGACTTGTCTCATACTATTTCCAAAGGAGAAATTAAGAAAACCTTGCCCACTTTACCCTATTTCCAATGTTATTCATTATTTTTATGTTATTAATATTTTTTTATGATCTGTCAATTCTGTAGCCTCTGGAACAGTCTTTTATTTATACTCTAAATGCAGTGCTGTGGAGAGTCAGGAGCACTTACAACAGTGAAGATTATAGATTAATGAATTATATAATTTTAAGATTAATGAATTATATAATTTTAATGTTATTTTTATTTTTTTCCAAATTATGGAGTATTTCTCAGTTTCAAGTCTCCTTCAAAAAACATAATTAATTTAGAAAATTCCTGTCCAGCTTTAGTCTCCCTGGGATTTCTAATTAAAAAGCTGACTCATGGACTACACTGAACCATTTACAGTAAGACAAATCAAGAGTAATTCAATTGGTACTGATTTACATACTTCAAGTTTAGAATGGTGTATGTGAGAGCAAAACCTTCCCCAAATCCCTAATGCACTTTGATTTATGTAAGCCATGTCACACACTTATAGATCTCTCTTTCTCAGTAATTTAAGCGAGAGGATATTGCAACAGCATGATTTTCCTATACAAGCCATAAATTTTCTTAAATTGACTTTGTGGAGTGTTTCTGAGCCAAAGAAGAAAGAATACACCCTCCTGAATCCAGGTGTGATGCAGTTAATAGTTAGAAGTGCATCACGAGTGACCAGGCTGAGGGAATGCTACATGAGGGTGCCTTGGCCTTTTTTACAGCTGAGGGCTTTCCCCTAGCACCTCTGCACCTTCACCCATGCTGCCAAAGGACTGCTGTCCCACAGCCTCTCTGGAAGTATTTTCCCTTTTTTCTCCTGCTGTAGTTCTCCTGCCATTTCCCATATGTTGTTATTCTTACGACTTTGTTCCTGTATCTGCTGATACAAAAAGTACTTGCCACAGCAAGACAATCATCCCTTCTTTCCTCCCTTTTCCTCTGTTTTGGTTGTAGTTTTTGAGCTACTTTAGCAGAAGCACTAAGATTAGCAGTCACACAGAACTTAGCCTCTGTAACAAGTCAAAATAAGCTTCAGCATCATAAACAGGAGCAAACAATGGAGCCCCAAATGGGTCCTGGTGAAAAAAAATACCGTTACTGTGGAAAAATTTTACAGGGACAGAAACCGCACTGAATAGGAACCCGGGGAGGATACTGATCTGGGAACTCTACTTGTTTATCCTCCTCTTTCTTTCTCTCTTTCTCTACTCTTCATTTTTTATTTTTTAGAAGTAAATTTTAGCCTTAGAAGTGATGAATTACACCAGGTCCAGAGCCTCCTAAGAAATCTTCATGAGCATGAACTTTTGTCAGCCTTGTTTGAGAGACACTATCAGAGAGAGACACTATAAATCAAAAAGACTGAAAATAACAGCCTACCCAATAACACCATGCCTATGCTAAACAACATAGAAGCTTCTGGGACTGTTTCCTGGCCTTGAGGCTGGCTGTCAGGATTGATATGGCCCATGTAGCCTCTTCCACACCATCAGTGTGACCCCATCATCCCTCCTGCTGGGAGCAGCCCTGGTGTGAGCTAACAGTGGCTCAGACACCCTTGAGTCCATCAGGCAGTGCTTCAGCTCTCCACACAGTGGAAATCAAGGAGTCACTTCAGTCACACAGATGCATCTGGTTCCAGCTGAGCTGCTGATATAGTCTAAGACAACCCCATGGGGCAGGCAGTGACCACAGAGCACCCTGCAAGAAGGCACCATCCTGAATCAAGCAGGGCACCTCCCAGCTTCTCAAATGACACCAGATGCTTATGTGTGCAAGAGACCTGGACACTGCAGCTGGTCAAGACTAATTTTTTTTCACTCAGTGTTCTACAGATTTGCCTACACCAGGGCACTTGGCCTGTGCTGGGACTCAGTCACCAACACCAACAGCCAGTGGGAGCCTTGTTTGTTGTGGGCTGTGCAGGGGACTTTCTCCTCAGATAACCAGATGTACAAGTGCACAGGCAAACACTTAAATAGAATTGTCATAATATTGGTTTGAATCCTGCCTTTGAGCACTATGATGATGAGTGACTGCAAAAGCCTTTAAATATAGTGAGTGTTTTCTGGGCATTTTGAGTAGTAAAATGTTACTCTGCATAAGCAATACTGGTATAAGTGACCCCTACATTCAAACAAAACAAAACAAAAAAAAATCCAAACAAAACAAAGAATTTGTACATTATTCAACAAATTAAAGTTAGATTAAAGCTGGCTGTGATAGACTTCCATCTTCTTTGATATTTCACCCCATGTACTAACTTCACACTATGAGCACATGAATAAAGATATTTCAGATTAAATAAACAAAGCATGAAAAGATTTTTTTTAAATCTTTGTCTGGATGACTTGTTCCATTAAGCTTTGCTGCAAAATTCTAATAATCTTTCTCATATTACAAGCCATACCTAGGGGATATTATTGCACACCTTAAAAACCCGACCATATAGCTGATAGCAGATCAATAATTTCATAATTACTTTTTTTCCCAGAATCTTCTAATAGCTTAGTATTAGGAGTAAACTGTACACATGCATACTCTGCTTTCACCATGTTTTTCATTTACCAAGATGGATGTCAGAGCATTTTTATTGTGCTCTCATATGCAAGGTTATTGAAAGAGATTGAAAGATGAAGGAAGAGGAGCTCATGAGAAATGGGAAGGATTATAAAAGACTTAGAAATAAGCCTCAATTTCATTGAAACAGGCACCTATACTGTTTGGCTTTAAGGAAGTTTTAAACCCTTATCTTAAGGATCCTTGTCACTGCAAAATGAACTGATGCTACAATGATTCAATCCTGTGCACAATATTCCTGAGCTCAAGTGCCCTGTGTTCACAGTCTGTGTCATGCAGGGTTGAGAGATAATAGGCAGCTCCTGACAGACCAGCATCGTCTCTCAGGTGTCCTACTGAAAGTTTTCTGAACCCTCTCTTTGAGCTTTGGGCAAAAGAGAACATGAAAGAGTAAAGAAGAACAGGAATTGGAGAAGTTGAAAGTACAAAGCGTTAGAAGCAATGAATGTGAAACCGAGGAAACAGAAGCTTGAAGAAGTTAGTGATAATGAAATGAATGTATAATATGCAGCTGCTGGAAACCACTGTTTACCCCAGGAAACACAGAGGGTAATTTCACGCTAAGGAGGCTGCTGTGCTGTTAATTTTTTGAAGGGTATGCCTAGCTATGCTTGGCGCATCTCCAGAGCTCTGCTCAGAACTATGATCCTTTACAGTTCTGCTTCAGCAGAATAGATTACTGCTTGAGCTCCCTACTCTCAAACCAGACACATCAATATATGTGTTTCATTCCCCTTCCCATTTCAGTTCCCCTGGTACCCTTTGGTGAACTCCAGTGATTATGAGGATAAGGGATTATTTGCACACTCTAGATCCAGGTAGGGATCAGGCACTGCAAATGTTTATTTTATAGTCTGCAAATTCATTGCCTTTTGTGACTTGCATTAACTGAAACAGTGATTAGCACTCATGTTATTAATCTATTATATAACCTGTTATATAGATAATATCTGCCTGAATAGTACCTAAAAGCTTCAGGATCATTTAGTATTTTTGGTTTTCTCTCTAGTGAGGTATTTAAAGTGTTTAAAGGACTTCAAGAATCAAAGTAGATTAGTCATTCAAAAAAAAGTTTGCTGATTCCACCAAAGGTTTAATGATTGCCTACTGGAGTTAAGGAAATAATTTTCATTTATCATTTCTTCCTGCTTTGTAAAAATGGCCATTTTCTACTGAAAGCTTGATTAGATAGAGAGCTACTTTTAATTAAGTAGAAGTTTGGAAAGCAGGTAAATAGGGAAATCTAGCAAGAAATAAAATTTCTTCTACTTACAATACATATTAGAAGAGTGTGTCCTGGCACTAATGCATTATGCTCTTGTTTAATTATATCTGACAGATAGGAAGGTTTCCTGGAGAATCAGATTATTACAAGTCAGACTTTTATGTGGGAAATATGATTTTGAGCATTTTCTCATGTCCATAACATATTCTGGAGCACAGAAAATAAGTTATGATCCATCTATAACCTGTTCTTAATAACAAATGTTACCAGCTGCTCATTTTGACAGAGTATGGGAAGTATGAACAAGAAGTACAAAACTGGCCAGAAATGGAAAAAAAGTTTATGCCTCTCTATTTTTTTTCTCTCTCTTTTCACTTGAATTTCATTTTTAAAATTTTTTATAGCAGCTTTGTTTGCTTTAGAAAATAGAGAAGGAGCTATGGAGGAAGGATTCCTGAAATGTCATCCATGTTTTGAAAAGGGGAAATTTTGCATTTTCATTTTCAAAATCTCAGCTTTAAAAGGAATATAGTCTGCTGGGTAAGGCAGAAAAATGTTAAAAGCATACAAAAAGAAATAACCTTAAACATTACTTAGTTCCAGTTTGTATTTGAACTTGTGCCTTGGGCTTTGATTTTATATTTGATATTTTTCCTGGGTCTAATTGCTCCAAAGAAAGTGTGATAAAAGCTAAAGAGACTCTGTAACAGCAAAAAAAAAAAAAAAGTCTACTTGTGGTTATATCTATTGGTTAAATAAATCTCTCTCTCTGAAGTTCATTTGTTGTGAACTCCTGAAGAAATGAGATGTTTCACATACAGAACATTTTTAGAAGTTACTGCTGGCTACCATCAGTGGGAGTTCAGTGCTCCTGAGCTCCTTGTCCTTCAGGAGTTTTACATATCTCCCCAGCTCTCCATACACATGCATGCAGTGATCTCAGGAGATTGGAGCAAGTGGTACAAGGTGAATGCTCTGGCTCCTTTCAGAAAGAAATCAGGTTTTTACCCTGTCTCTGAAGGCAAAGAAACCACATGCAGTCTGTGAAGAGGTTCTCCTGCTGTTACTTGAAACACATTTTAAGTGCTACTTAAAACACATTTTATTCCCCAAATTGTTAAGGACATGTACTCTTTTACATTGTGTATTTGGGGCAATGGACCCTTGTGGTTTTACGTTAAAGCAGAAATCCTGATTTATATTCCTCATCGTGTGTCGGGTTTTCTCGGCTGTTTGAAGGGCCTGGAAAGGCCCGGAGTGGCCTTGGGACAGCCCGCGTATTGAAGGACGAGAAGAGGCTTCAGTTCTTCTTTCGGTTTTTATGTTTATTAATTGTTTATCTAAAAGATGTCCTTTCAGCTGAACAGAGATCTGCTCAGCAGTCAGCCATGAGCACACTGTCTGCCCTCCAGGGCAGCCACATATCTTTATACCCATTGTTACGTGTACAATATTTATCATTTTTCCCCAATACCATTTATTCTTATTGCTGGGTGCACTTTCAGTAATAACCAATCCAAAAGTGCCACCATGGCCAAAGAAGATGGAGGAGAAGAAGAAGAAGAAGAAGGACAGGACACACCCCAATTCCTCCATCTTACTCCTCTAAACCCCCCTGTACATAAATCCTAAACCCTGTTTCTCACCCTCTAATTAACTAATCCCTTCACCATTCACCCCGGTGAAGCCCTCCTATCCTCATACAGGTCGTCTCCTGTGTAGGGTCAAAGTGCAGCCACCAGACACTTCTGGCAACATTCCAGGACTCCCGAACCCCCCAAGGGTGGTCTCAGTGGCCCGGCACCTCAGGACTGAGATCCTGAGATCCGACAATTGTGCAGCTACTTTTCCACTTTTGAGCAAGTTCTAACTTTTCTTATCTCTACATAAAAAGTATTATGACAGGAAGTTCTTGTCATCAAGACACGTTATATGGATAATTAACTTATATTTGCAATGTCTTTTTTATGGCACTTGTATGAAAAGCCTTACATTGCTGTTGTAATGAGTTTGCTCTCTTCCTATCAACTGCAAATGAAGCAGTGGCTGTTTAATACTGAAGCATATTTCTACTCTTAATTATGGGCTAGATTATTATCACTCTCAGCCCAGCTTGGAGGTACTCTCCTCTTTGCAATATCCATTTCTCAGGTTTGTGCTGTTAGGTTCAGCTAATTTATTTTTGTAATTGGAAAGGAAGTAAGTTTGAGGAGGCATCACTGTGCTTCATCTTGCCCATCAGGCTGAATAGCTTGTGGTCATTTGAATGTGTTGAGTATCCCGGAGTGCAGTCAGGAAAAGCACTGTAAAATGTAAATTGCCTTGCACTGAAAATGTAGCAGCTGTTAGGAAGAATGAAGAAAAGGACTGAAACGAAAGTGAGCCTCAGCTCAAAGGCTGTGCTCAGTGAGTGCCATGGGCCTCTTGAACTGGGCACTAATCCATTTCTGACTCCTAGTATTTGCAACACCCTATTTCTTTCATATCATTTGGAAGTTAATTACAGGGCCCATCAGCTTTTTTGGCTCAATAATATTTCAGTAAAAAGTATTTAGGCATTATGTGACTGGATGCAAGGGAGATTATCAAGAAGTCAGAGAAGTGTAACAATCAAGGGATTTCTTTGTTAATAAAGAACTTGATGAAAAACAAATTAGTTAACAGTACACTGAGTTGAAATCTTGCTGGTGGCAAATTTTGAACTTAATTAAAAAAAACAAACTTGAAGAAATTTTAAAGTTTTCCAGAACACAAAAATTCTGCAGAAAATTTGTAAAAATGTAGTCTCCAACTCACCCTTTTAGATGTGAAGATGAACCTCATTGGTATATAGAGTCTGAATGCTTATGTCACACTATCTTAAAATCTGAATCTAGAAACCATTGTGTTTGAAATTAAAAACTCGATGAATTTATTGCATGAAATCCACATCTATCCATAGCTGTATTACACTTTGCCTGTTTAGGACTCATGTTAAGGAGAAACCACAACATGAAACCACAGCCTGTGCTTTGTTTGCTGAGACAATGTGTCTGCCTGTGCTCCTGGTGTGCCAGGACAGAGGCTGCTGTGCAAGTTATGCAAGGTGCTCAGTGTGTGGCACTCCGAGGTGGGGCAGGCACAACTGGGCTGGCACGGACAGGACCACCCCTAGAGCACCCAACTTTCCAGAGTGAACTGAAATACAGATCCTGCCAGAGCCTTTCACAGGGCAGCAGCTGGGAAAGTATCATCTCTGTATCATCCTGCAACTTGCAGACTGGAATTCACGGCTCAGGGGGCAGGCTTTCCCTCCAGAGCACACAAGGGTCTTGTCCCATGCTGTTTTTTCCTAGAATCAAGGGGTTTTTTTCTCTTGCTGAGAAATGTATATTTTAGCTGACATGGTGCTTGTGGGCCGAATAGAGAAGAGCTCGTTTTGTATTCATGTTTGCATTCCCAAATGGAACATTCACAAAATAATGGTAATGCAGCATAAGAAAATTGTTTCACATTTGGTTTCCTTTGTGTGCTGTGTTCATGGGTTGTGTGAAGGTTTCCATTGTATGCATTCAGCATGCAGACTTGCATCAGTGCCACAGCATTTCCTTGATTCTGCCTACTACATTTTTAAATGAATATGATGCACATATATTTTGCCTCAGGAAAGCAAATGCATCCTCACAAACAACAACCAAGAAGAGAAGTGTATCTTCATCTTGATAATCCCAACCCAAAGTGCTAAAACATCATGGATTGGGTCCACAAAAACCATGTCTTTAAAGATCATGAGAGTAGGAAAATTTATAATACCTTGATTTTTTTTTTCCTATTTTTTCTTTTTTTTGGTTTGAGTATTGAGATGAACTAGGAGTATATTTTCTTTTTTTAACCATGAATTCTAGAAACTTGTTTTTTGAAAGAAAAACTTTCCAATACTTCTGCCTGTATTTCAGTCAAAAAGTCAGATTTGAATAAATACATCATTACTTATTTTGACCTTCATAATAAGGCCATGAGGGCAAAGGTTTTGTCATATTTTTTCAGGCAAAGAAACATGGCACATAATAAGCAAATCAGGGTTTTGTAATGAGAACTCTTTTCAGCAAGATGTACAATTTCCTTACAGTCTCCTAAAAATGCCAAGCAGAGGCGAATTCATTTCACCTAATCCAAGTTTGTTGTTTGGGATCTGTAATTGAAGAGATTCATGTCACCTAATTCTTTCTGTCTTGTAGGTGTCTAACCTAAATAATCTCCTAAGGCTCCTCTTGGGTTAACGGAGAGTGAAAGGAACCTCCAGGTCACAATTCATTCTGACTATCATAGGCACTTATCCTGGGGAAGGGTGAGTTTCCCCAACATCCCTGATTTTACAGGAAGCTTGGGACAAATCATTCCCACCTGCATTTTTCAGCCAGCTGAGGTCAATCGTGAGGGATCTCACTACAAATCCCTTTCTGAGCACCACGTGTGAGCTGGGCTCGCAGTCAGAACATGAACCAAACACTGAGGGCCATGTACCAACCTGGATCTTGGTAGTTAAAAATGGATGCAAACTTTTGTGCTTCTGTGCATTTGACAGTTTATGAAACAATTTAGTTTGTAATACATTTGCTTAAATGAAAACCTGATTAATTCTACTGTACTGACTTATTAGAACTAATAGATTTTGTTACATGTGTTGCAATTTAAGCATTGTTAATTATTCAGAGCTGAATATCACAAAACATTTGTCATGAATATTTGCACACATTTTAAACAAAATTGTCTTTGGCAGTGTTTGCAACTGTTAAATATTTGATTTTCATGTATATTTGGGTGAGACAATTTTCTTTTCACGAATATCAGCAGAAAGTGAACCTCACATGGTAATCTACACAAATATTTATTTAAGAGAATAAGTGTACCTGAAATATACTTGCCAGCAATTTCAAGAATCACCGAGGTGAATGGTCATGCAACCAGCAAAGTAATTTGAAGTGTGCTAGTAACTTCTGCAGATGTCACCAGGGAGAAGATGGGAATAACAGTCATTGGGTAGCACTACATTCCATTGAAAATTGCCTCAATTGCCATTTGGCAATATGAAAAGCAATATTATCTACACATAATAATAATATAAAAATATTAACTAAATGTAACATTCCAGAATGTCCACATTTAGGGAAACAGTTCTGGATCTCCTAGGTTGACGTGCCACTGGGACAGCACGCTGTGCACTACACAGTACTCTGTCCCTGCACTGTGTTGGTTCCAGCTATGCAAACTGGCCTGGAGTGAGGCTTCCAGTGTCCCCATCTGACACACAGGGAGCAGGGGCGATGCTGAACTTCTCAGAGAGTGACAGCCTTTGACAAGAGTCTTTCATGTGACACAATGCTTGATACTCATCCAGCCATACTTTGGATTCCCAAGGCATAGGTGTAGGCACCTAAATTATATTACTCTAACTTAAACTATAATTACATGGTCAAATAACTAATGTTTCCTCATTGCTTTGAGAACCTGTTGCTTCCTACACACAAACCAGTTGAGTATCCTTTCAGCTAAGCTTCTTGCTTTCCAAGAGGACTCAAGGGCAATATGGGGATGGGAAGCCCCAGAGACAATTTCTTATAAGCAAAAAGTGGTTGTGGGGGACATTGCTCTCAAGTACAGAAAGAAAGGTATCACAGTTCCAAATCACTTGTCAGAGTGCAGAGCACATGCCATTATCCTCCTGATACTATAACACCATTCCTTGTGACCCCAGCCACCATCTCATTTCAGTCATTTTGAATTAAGAAAAATCACAATGGTAATGATGATGTTTTAGGGCCAAGTGCTCAGATGTGTGAAAGCACACTGTTTAAGTGGGCAGTCCTGAGCAGTGTGGACATGGTACACCCTGGCACCAAGCTTCTTCAGATGAGTGAATGGGTCTATTACTCCCCATTTTCAATAAAGGAATTGCAGGCACCTGCATCATTACTAGCTAAGGATAGGTCAGATAACTCCCTATTGCCCTAGATGACATATCTCTGTTTCTGCCTTTTCAGGAGAGGAAAAACCATTGGGAAGAAGATCAGGCCAGTGGGATGAACCAGCAGCTGTTGAGTGAAGAATGCACTGGCAGTTTCTCAGGACTAAAGCGAGCTGGTGTGTGAATCCAATGCCTGCTGCTCTTTGAGCTACTGCCTGGACCAATAAACCTCCTGTTAAAATGAGCCTGCTGTGACTGTTTTGTTGGTATTTTTAATTTAAACAATAGCTAATTAAATATGAAAGCAATTAGTATTTCTGTTCAAACAGCTGTCATGTAATGTCTGGTGCTGCAGTTATGATTCCTTAGCAGCACTGCAAATGCTTTAGAAGCAAAGACTTTTGGGGAGTAGAAGGAGAAATAGGGCAATATTTACTATGGGCATTGAAAGCCACTGGCAGGTGCATTTAGCTTTTGCTGCATCAATTTAAAAACATGTGGGATGCTTATAAACATAAATATACTTTGGATTATTGTGCAACTTTAAGTAACATTAAAATATACAAGAGGAAGAGGAATACAATGGCCTATATTGGCTTCCAGCTTTACCCATAGATTTTCCTGCACAGGGTCTCAAAATGTCAGTGGAAGACAAAAGTATTATGGTCTTCTTTCATGTTTGCTGTTCTTCATACAGCCCAGTTTGATGGCAGCAAAGAAAGAACAGTAAGGAACTAGTGAAATGTGAAATCAGCTGGAATTCCTGTTCTACACAAGGAAAAGCCAAAGCACTCAGCTTTCCTACACTTCCTACCCTGTAAGGCAGTAAAGCATCAGGGCTCTCCGGGGATCTGGTTTTACAGAAGACGTCCTGGCAGTGGCAGAGCTGGAGCAGCCTGGGTGCAGGCAATGAATGGAGCTCCTCGTTTGTACCCTGGCAGTGTGCATCTCCTCTTTCCCTCCTCACAGCTGTGCATGCTCCTGCAGCCCAGGGGCATGGTGCTGCGGCTACAGGCAGGTGTGTCTAACAGCAGTCTGTGAGATCCACACACCTCTCTGCCTTTATTGTGCAATCTTCCTGCTTTGGAGCATGCCCTTGCTGGTTTTTAAAAGTCCAAAGTACTACAACTGCTACACTTGATACTAGGGTCAGTATCCTGGCCAACTGGAGCTACACACTTACCTCTCATTTTACCTGTAGCTCAATCTGGTTTTTGTATTCTGAACTGTGAGGTGCACTTATCAGAATCTTTTTTCAAAAACTAATAGCAAGTGTTCAAAAATATTTTAGGCTTTTATTGGTATTATCAAGACTTTCTGTGTTGAACCATATGTTGAACTAATTTAATGATGCAATTAAACAGAACTGCCATTATTACAAATTCCATTCTTGTATAAGAATAGGGGGGGAAAAGTACTCTTAAGGCAGACCTCTAGCTAGTCTAAATCAGCAGAGTTTTCTACAAATTAAAAGCTCAATTTCATTTACTGTGACTGAGAACCAAGCCTACTTCTGTTTTGGTTGGCAAGCATACAAAAGAACCTCATTACTTCAAGTTTTTTATTGTGAATAAATAATTGGCATTGATCTATGTTCAGTCACCTTCTATACATTATTAAACACTTGTTTACTAAACAACCTTTACAGTTTGAAAACAAGAAAAAACTTCACTGAAAAATGAATCAAATCTCTGTATAAAATCAACCTAAGGAGTTTAGAGGTAAGGTGAATGAAGTTCATTTAATTAAAAGATTGCTTGAGGGGAGACATTGGCAGATCAATTTTTTAAGTTTGTGGAATTACACACTGATATGCAAGTTTAAAGCTGCTGCCTCTGATTGCAAAATATAACAAATGGGAAACATTATATATTTATGAACCATTCAATATCTTCCCCCCCCCCTTTTTCAGCTGGTTTATTGGAAAAAAAAATCCATTCCAAGTTGTGACAGCCTGAGTTAAACAGACATTACCAATATATATATAAGAAGGTGTTAACGTACTTTTCAACATGAAATTCTAATTGAAACTTCCACACAGTGGAAGCCAGGGACCAATTTTATGGCCTGGGGACATGCAGAAACTACTTTATAAGAAATTGCCTTTCTGATAGTGAATATTAACTGATTATTTTTTAGGTTCATAATTTATTGAATAGGTTTCTTCCATTTATTTTTACTTGGGGAATTTTCAGAACTTCCTGAAACTTTGAACCTTTTAATTTCTTATTAAGAGGTATATGTAAAAAAAAAAAAGTGTAGTGGAAATGTTAAAAAAGTTTTAGTAAAATATATTCCTTTAACTAATCAATAGTCTGAGGACCAGAGGTCTGCCAGTGCATATTCCTAAGCCACAACACATTAAGACACAAAGGCATTTGAAAATTCTATAAAGCCTATAACAATAATAATTGTAAAAAATGCAGTACCTTGGAATTTTAAGTATTAGTACAGTGATCATATAAATGGCCTTTTATGGGTACACATAAAACTGTATTATTTTTATTAATATTACTATTATTGTTTATTATTATTGCAGCATAACACAACACGTGCTCTAGTTAAAGGTCCCTTTGCATTTTCATTACATATCCCATTTTTGTTGGGGTTTATGACTCAGTCATTAAAATTCTCCACAGGCTAGAAATTGGCAAAGGAACTCACATTCTAAAGTAATCTGTTTAATGGAAAAAATGGAATGAAATTAATCTGGTTGGTTAGAAAAATGGTTGGGGAAACTCACTACTCCATTAAGTAGTACCTGAAGTTTGTTTATTACAATTCTATTTTTAAATATCTCATGTTTCTTAGAAGCAAAGCCATGAGCCTATTATTTGGTCCTGTTTCAGTTTTTGCCTGGGGACTAGGAAGTGATTTATGTCCACTCAAACTTGAGCAAAGCAATTGTTTTAATTTGTGTTATCTTACAAGAGGTTCACATATTGAAATTTTGAACATTCAGGACAACGAGAAATTGGGCTTGAGTTGTGGTGCTAAAGTTCTGCTTGTCAAGTTTGTCTGCCATACTATGTTGGAACACAGGGCAGTAGTCCTAGAACCAGCACTGCTGCAAATCAATATGCACGAAAACTTCTATTTTTGATAATTTTTTACTACAGTTCTCCTTCTTCTTTTGAAGAAGAAGACTGACTTCTACAATATGAATTTCTTCTTCATATATAATTACCTTGGTGTGGATGTATGAAACATTTAATTTTTGTGGTTTTCAGTCATACAGAGTCACAGGATCATTCACATTGGAGTTCAGTGTGTCCGTAGACGAGTCTTTTGCTGAAAGCAGGATCAGGTGTGGTGCTCTGAAAGGTTTCTCAGATCCTTAACCAGTCAACCTTGGAATCCTCCAAGGACAGAGGCTGCAGAGCCACCATAGGCAGCCTGTTCCAATGCTGAACCCCACTTAGAAACTTCTCATTTTGAGGATGAGCAAGCCCAGCTCCCTCAGCCTCAGTACGACAGCAAGGGCTCCAGCACCTGAGTGTCTTGGTGGCCCTCCACTGGAGCAGCTGCAACTTATCAATGTCTTTCTTTTATTATAGTGCCCCAAAGTGGATGCAGATCCACCCTGAGAGAGGAGGAGGAAAGGGCAATCACTTCTCTCATCTCCTGGCTATGTACATTCTCATGCAGCCCAGAGTGCTGATGGGTCCTGCTGTGGTGCCCTGCTGGCTTGTGCGCCTCCCTTTCCATCTGTCTCCGTGGGGTCTTCTCTGTAAAGCAGGTCCCCAGGTTCTGTGATTGCAAGGAGTTATTCCTCTCCAGGCACAGGGGAGAAAGACATTTTCCTTCTGTGGGTCGGTGACTGTTTTTTTATTGAACCTCTTGAGAATTTTTGTTGTTTCTTTCCCTCATTCCCCAGTGTCAACCAAACTATCTTCCTCTAAACCCAGTAAGGGGGCTAGGACTACAGAGGTTTCAAATTCTAGCCATAAATCAGGCATGAGTGAAATTATTTCATGCTTATATGTTATATTTCTATGGAAAATAATGAAAATTACTACATACCTCCTTTCCATTGCAAACAATTTTTTCTAAAATAAACCCTACACACAATTACATATAAATATATTTACATTTATATTTATATACATACATACATATATATATATATACATTTACAAAAAATGATAATTTTGTGTTGTTTCACTCTAATCTGCCCCAAGGGTTCTGTTGACAAGAATCTGAGTTACGCTTAACTTCAGAGGCAAGTTCCAACACCATATAATTGATAAAAACTTGCTAAAATCAAGACAAATAATACTTTTCTCATTTTATCCACAAAGCCAGTAATTTATTTTATCATAGAAGGTACTTATGTTGCTCAAACTTTTTTAACCCTTGAGAAATCAATTCTGACTGTTCCCAGTAACCTTCTTCTCCTCCATCTGCCCAGAAATGTGTTAAAAGACCATTTATTGAATGATTCTTCTAGGGACAAATGTGATATTGACTGATTGTTCCCAACTGCCTCTTTATTTTTTCCTAAAGATAGTCATGTACAAATTTTCCTATTTATAAAAATGACTACATAACAACATAAAAATATTAAGTAAAAAAGAGTCCTTTTAACTAATCAATAGTCAGGACCAGAGATCTTAACTAATTTGGACATGGACTTAACTGATTTGAAATGGAATTTATATTTCTTTTTATGTAAGTGATTATAAGAAAACAGAGCTTCTTTTGCTCTATTGTGCAGAGAAGAACAAGACCATAGTATGTGACTAGGAGCCCTCAAATTACTGGGATATATATCACAAGCACTGAGTGAGTTTTACTGATGGCAACGAGATTCATGTTTCTGGACCCAAATTGGAAATAAATTTATGTTTGTGCTCCAGAAAATCTGTTTTTGTATATGTGTGCATGCCTGAAATATTTTGCTTTCTGTCATTTAAAGACCTTATTACACCAGTAGGAGGAAAGCCATTTATTCTGGTTTTGAATCTAAGAACATTGGAATGAAAGATGTTTTTGGCTCAAGGGGTCCCTTGGTGTCACAGGCATAGCACCATATCATCAATTTCATATTGCAATCAAACTCTTACCTTATTTTATACATACCCAGGGGATGTGATTTATTTTCCTTTCTTTTCACATCCTCCCTTGTGCGTAAAGACTGTTATATCACCTGCAGTATGAATATCTTTGGTTTACTTATGTCTTTGGTAACGCTTCTGTTCCAGTGTCACTGTCTCTTTCTTTAAGGCAAATGGCTAAGAACCTGAACAATGGTCTAGATGACCACTCACTAGAGGCTCAAACACTGATGTAAATTTTTCTTTTCTTTCCTAGATAAACCCGTTCTATTATATGGCATTATTTCATTTTCACATATTTTCCTGTGGTTCCTATGGTTGATCAGAATTCCAAAATGTTTTACTTCCTCTGCATTTCCTAGTGGATGTCTCCCACCTTACAGAAGAAATTCTTTCTGTTAAACTAAGTGCACTCTCTTGCACTTTGTACAAATTTACAATAAATATTTCTCATATCTTTCATTACAGTCTTCAAGTTCCTTTTCCAACAATCACTTCTAATATTGTGCATTAGCAGCAGACTTGTGCCAAGATCACTAATAAAGATATTATGATCAATTTCTTAAGCATTAGTTCTGGGAAAACCTCAAGAAAAATACTTGACTCAACTTTTAAGTTATTCCCAACCTGTTAAAGTCAATAATACTTTTTCACTACCCTCTTAAGTTGTTCCATTTGTTGGCATCTAATTCTTATACTAATCTGTGTCTTCTGCATTTTAACCACCGATTTCCCATATGGCAACATGTCAAATGATTTACTGAAGTCCAGTTAGATTAAACCTATTGCCTTTCCTTTATCTAGAAAATCAATTAACTCATCAAAAAGAAATATCTGTTGAGGATAATGTGATCTATCTTTAGTGAATCCATGTGACATTTTACCCTACTTTCCATTTACTTCTATATATTTAATTATTTCTCCTCTTAAAATATCTTCTTACTCCTGGATAATGTGATAGTCAAATTAATGCGTGTAAAGCTGTCCAGATTTCTTTCTTTCCTATTCTAAAGTCTAATAGTAGTAGAAATAGCAGTAGTTTTACCACTAGTAATAGTATTTCTAAGTGTATTTTTTACTTCATAATTATTGTAATATTTAGAGAAAAGCAGATATAATAAAAGACCTTACCAGTGGTTTCCTGGGATGTTTGCTGATTAAGAGAAAACATAGAATCATAGAATATCTCAAGTTTCAAGGGACCTATAACCTATCAAAAATACATCTCATGACTAAAAGCATTGTCCAGTTTCTCCTTGAGTTCTGACAGGTTTGGGGCAATGACCACTTCCTTGGGGAGCTTATTCCGTGGAATCTTGGGATGGTTTCGTCTTAATGGGACCTTAAAGACTGTCTAGATCCAACCTTCCTTCCATGGGCAGGGGCACCTTCTGCTAGGCCTCATCCAACTAGGCCTTGAACACTTCCAGGGATGGGGCATCTACAAGTTCTTTGGGCAACCTCTCTAGTGCCTTGCCACCCCCACATTTAAGTTTTTTTTTTTTCTAATATCCAATCTAAACCTACTCTCTGTCAGCTTGAAGCCATTCCCCCTTGTGTTTTCTTTCCATACCGTTGTGAATAGTCTCTCTCTATGTCTCTTGTAAGATTTTTTCAGGTATACTGGAAGGTCACCCTAAAGCCTTCTCCTCTCCAGGCTGAACGATTCTAATTCTCCCAGCCTTTCCTAGCAGGAGAGGTGCTCCATCCCTTAACTCATCTTGGTGACCCTCCTTTAGACCCTATTATTTTCAAGGAATATTTATTATATTACATAGTGTCATTTTATTAGCCTGTTCTGGCCCTTGGATTTGCAGTACAATTCGCTGGCTAGTAAATTTTCATCTTCTTCATTAAATTTTAAATACTCATAGATACTTTTGTACATTTGTTTATAATGTTCGAATGAGTGGGGGACCATCATGATGTGAGGAGTGTTCTATGGCATTAAGCTTTGGCTGCATCGCATCTGTGTGTCCAGACAAAGCATGAGTGTAAACTCTTCCTCTTTCTCCCTCATACTTTTGTGGTTGCGAAAAGAAAACCCCGATGCATTGGTCAGAAAGGATATTTGTAGAACCACCAGTTATAAATGGCATTTTATGTGTCAATGAGTAGGAAAAGGGAGGAAAATATGTCCTGAGTGCTCCTGTCAACTGCTCCAGGCCTACCAGGAGAGTTGAGCCATGTTCGTTTGGTGCCAGGCTGATTTAGGGGCAGGGAGGTAAGAGGATGACAAGAGAGCAGGGATGCAGTGGGAGGAGCAACCTCCATACAAACTTACCTCGCTGCAGATCTGCCCTTAACAACCTGGGCTAGCTCCTGTGTCTTCAATTCTGATATGTGGAAATGGAGTAAAAACTTTCTCATCCCTACGGGTGTTCTGAGGGTAATTGCAGCAAAGCTTGAAAAGGACAATATCCTGTCACAGTACAGCCAGTACAAGCAGTTAAGACATAGGGAAAATTGCACAGTATGATAAATATTGACCTTTTAAGTAGCATTAGGAGTACAATCATTCCAGTGTGTATCCAAAATAATGTAAGTCAACACGCTGGAGAGCGTTTTTCTGAATACCGGCAGATACATTTCACTGTTACTGTGTTCTGCATGGCGGTGAATTTTGTTTACCAGTAGTCTGCAAATAATTTCTCCCCATAAAAATGACTTGTCTTCAGTATATATGAAAAATTATGTACTAATTTTAACAAAGTATTTTCCTGACTACTTTCCTAAGGTATCAAATTTTTAAAATATAAATGTTCTTTATAAATGAGCCTGATGAGTCAGTTTGAGAGTAAGACTGGCAATCATGGTTACAATCATTTTGGATGGAAAAAGCAGGCACAGTAGGCATACCTGCAAATGAGAGATAGAAGACAAGGATGAAGTCATATGAAATGTTTGTTTTTAATCACTGACAGGAAACATACTGTACCAGCAGCACTCCTGTAGCACAACAGGCTTTACTTCCCAAACACAGCTGAAGTCTGTGGTTCAATCTCTTGGCCCACTGCACATATTTTCAGCTTTATTTAGGGTATAAAACAAAGTATTTTAAACCCAGTTTTAATTCCTTCTCGTATTTTGTGTGGAGTTAAATATAATTCTAGTTTTGAGCAGTTTCCAATTGATAATAAACATAGTTACAAGAAGAAAGGATGTTTTCCCTTGTACAACTACAGCAATATTTTAGGATATTTCAAAGTACTTTTCATTCAGTCACAATGCCTGAATTACACAAAACAGTGATTGTGCCCTTTCCTTTCATTCCTTCTATTACTGCATCCCCCCAAACCACTAACCCATAGGAAATAAAAATATTATCAAAAAGCAGATAGCAAGGAGACACAGCCAGACTCTAAAGATGACAAGTGATTACTCATTCTGACCTACTCTGGTAAAGCATTGCAATAGAATTTGCCAATAATATTTGCCACTATACAGTGGATACTTCTGGGGTTTTTTTTCCTCATAGGAAATTCATAAGGGGTCTTCATATTCTGTCTGTCAGAACTATGATGTTTAATTTAATCTAAAGCCAGATATACAGCTAGCAAAACTTGCAATGATTTAAGTCTTTCAGTGTATCCTTTAAAGGCATTCTGCTATGTACACCTCTCCTATTTCTCCTGAAGGAGATGTAAGGAGTGTAGCAAGAGAAAGATGTAGAAGGAAGGTTTTTTATCTCACCTGAAGAAATATCTCAAACAAATTTCTGAGGTTAGATTCCCTATGGCTACCTCCACATTAATAAATTAAAATGTCCTTGGGAATATGCCTGGCCAACTGGAAGGGAGGAGCCAACATCTGCCTCAGACTCTGAAAACAGAATGGCTACATGCAAACTTCCTGCTTGAAATGGTGTTTAAAAATCTACTGTTTCCAAAAACTATTTAGGAAATTTCAAACTGGGACAAACCCAAAGCAAGTCAGACACTGCTTTAAGTATATAACAGTGGGAGATATTGATAATATAGATGCTTGTATTGGAAAGTCCAGAAATGTACTCGGTGTTAATTTGATTGTATAGGCATAGTCCCAAAGTGCATGTATCAAAATATCGCAATTTAATTCATGCTGCATCTTAATTGAAAGAACTGAGATGTTTGTAAATCCAGAGTATATCCCCCATCATTCAGCAGAAGGATGATTATTTGAACTAAGGAACTGCTGGGTTACAGAACTAATGCCTTGTATTTTCAGTATTGGCTGCCTTGACTCACAAGCAGCAGTCAGGCTTTATCAGGAGTTGAGAGGATCCTACTTTATTTCCAAAAGAGCAATAATATGGAAAAGTTGCTAACTGTAGCATCCTCTAGAATGGAAAGATTTAAAATGAGGCTAAAAGGAAAAGAACTTTTTATTATACCTGTGCATGTTTCTCCTAAAACTATGCCAACACAACAACAAACACAAAAATAAACCAAAAAAGCCAACCTACTAACCAACTTACTGGCCCACCAAAATGACCCCAAAACCCTACCAAAATGAAACAATATCTGTATTTGTTTGAAAGCAACAGTCTGAGAAGGGCGGAGGGTTTTCTGTCTTTTATTTATTGGAACAATGAGAAGATAAATAATATTACTCCTTGGAAATTCACATATTTGGAAGAGAAAGTGTCTCATGTTACAAGCACCAAACAAAAAGTAAAAGAAAAAAAAACAAACAAACTAAACATCAGGCAAAGATAAGGGGTATCACAAGGCCAATGTTCATGGAGTTCAGACTGCTTCAGCAGTGACTGAAGAGTATTTATCCAGGCCTAAACAAAACAATCATCACCACAGAGACAAAATGTAGAAGATAACACCACATGAAATAGTCAACTTGATGCACTGATACCCTTTGTTAGGCAAAAGAACTAAGCGAAGGCCTTTTGTTCATGTGAATCTCATTTATAGTGAATGTCACAGGTGTGCTGAAGAACCTGCAGCTGACAGTTGTGTGAGGACCACAACAGTCACTGCCTGGTTCTGTTAATAATTATTGATCAAATACCTACAGTGCCACCCACAGGCATTTGAGTTTTCTCCTGGTTACTAAACAGGTTCCCACTTTGCACTTCTAATCAAAATGGAATTGCTAAATTTTTGGGTTTTCTTCCACTGGACTAAATCACCCTATGACAAACTTGAAACTTTGCTCAACCATTAAAAGATAAATAGAAAGACAAAAACAAAACCAGAACAAAACCAAGCCAAACAAACAAAACAACAACAACAAGAAAAAAGAGGACATTAAACAGAAGAATTATATTTAAGGCTGATCACTGTTTTCAAGTTTAGTGCTGACATTCCTGCATAAAGCTGCCTACTAAACTGGGATGGGTAGTCAACATCTGTTCTGAATTATTTATTTATTTTGAATTGCAGAAAATTGGCAGTTCCAATGTCCCTAAGAGAAGGATAATTGTAATTATCTATGATGTTGTGAAAACTGTTTAAATGGCTCAGCAGTTACTGAGGGCCTGGGGTTTTTTCCTCTCCTTCCAGCATACATATTTCAATGTATGTATGGATGTGAAAAAAATTAACTTTCAGGTTTTTTGGTAAGTTTTATGTGATTTTTTCCCCCTCTATACCACTTTGAACACATTCTAATGTTTTGTCCAATATGGGGTCCAGAGCATGCATTTTAAATATGCTGCTTATCATTAAACCTGATGAAACGGTTATTTGTACAAAGTCTCCATCTTTCAAGATGTTGTGCTTGAGAGGGTTGTTGTACCTATTTTGCCTTGGAATGACTGAGACAAAGTGTCTGAAAAATATGCAGGGTTAAATATTGCATAAAATTCTAATAATCGGTTATATTTATTTACCAAAAGTGAAAAAATGCTGATCTCAAATTTCCGTCATTTTGCAGGAAGAAGAATCGAATATCAAATCCAATAATTGAGTCATTTTCTCAGAACCCATTTTTATTGCTATTTGAAATAAGACCAAATAAAATTCATACTGAATCTTTTACTGAAGCTTGTGTCTCCAGCTCATCATCCAGACTGCTGAAATTCTTATTTTCTGGCTTTATGTAAAATGTAGAAATATTGAGGAAAGAACTGCTCACCCTGGAATGAAAGGAAAGAAAAATGGAAAAGGCATTGCCTTATATTTAGGAAAAGAATATAAAATATGAACACAGAGGAAAGTGAAATATGGAATTATCAAATATCATGGATTAAGATAAAAGGCATATGTGACTCCTATAGACTGCCAAGTCCTGAGAATGTATTGATGAGGAATTATTAAGCTCATAACAGTGACATGTAAACATAAAGAGTGGTTGGATGGAGGGATTTGAGCTAACGTAACATCTGATGGGTAAGGAAAGTATCAGGAGATAAAAGCTAGGTCTGTACTAACAAACCAAACAGTGCCAGGGACAAACTTCTAACATTGAGGCCAACTGGCACAGTCTGTCACATCCACGTTGTTGAACTCTCTTAGCCTCCAGCACAACGTGGTCAGATCTGTGGTGCCATTTGGGAATGGTCTCCAACCTGTACTAACACTTGAACTACATCCAGAAATTTTCTGGCTGGTTGGCTCTGGCCAGAAGCATGGGCATTATAACAATTCACCAGCAGAAATGACTGAATCCCAGTGCTGGTTCTAGCTCCAGTTCATCAGCTTATTATCTGTGTACAGCTATGTTTTCCAAAAATCCTTAAATTTTATCAGGGAAAAAATGTGCAGAAAGTACTTAGTGGTACACAATACTAGAAAAGATCAAATTTAAAAGATATTTCCTTCGAATAAAATTGTTATGAAAACAAATTTGTATGATGAAGTTTACAACAAAATAGGAAAATATGTTAAAGTAAGAAGAGATCAGAGTTAATTGGATGTATTTTCTTTCTATAGCTGAAAGACACTATCAAGTAGCTCAAAATGTTAGCCAAGGCACAAAAACATTATTTCCAGAAAAGTATGAAGAAGAGATGATTCAGAGGACAAAAGAAACACCAGTGAAAAAATACTGATATTTAGAATGGCAGAAAGGAGATTCCAAGGACTTTAAAATCATTTGACCACATTTTGATACTCCAAAAGACACAGAAAAAAAATGTTTAATCTGGTTTTGTGCAGCTGGTAGATAATAAGGTGCTAGGGAAAGGGCAATATGGATTTGTCAGGATTTGACAAAATATGCCAAGCCATCTGAATTTCCTTCTTTACATGTCAACTGGCCAAGAAGGAAGCACTAGATATATTTGATAGTCTGACTTGTGTAATTCTTTTGATATGGATGGCATTTTTACAAACGAATTTAGGAAATGCAGTCTTGATCAAATGTAGCTGATGGAGATGAAGAACTGGTTGGGAAAAAACTTTTCGTACTCAGAGAAGAGTTCTCAGTTGTTTTCTGCCAGACTAGAAAACTCTTTCAAATTGGCCCCACATACAGCAGTTCTGGGATGTGTATTATTTAATATTTTCATTAGAGACATAGATGACAGACCAGTGAATATACTTACGAGAAGTGGAAGGACTTCAGGCTGGGAGTGGTTATATCAATTTAGAGGATTGAAGAGTAGCTCAGAGACATTATGGTATATTAGAGAATTAGGCTGAAATCAATAAGAAGAAATTTCTGAGAGGCGACTACAAAGTATATTCAGGAAGGAAAAACAAAAAGGTCCCTTAAAAATGGAAGACAAAAGGGGAGAAATATAAAAAAATGGGAGTTAACTATAAACTGTATATGAGTTAAATGTACAGTCTTATAAGAAACATAATATCATTTTAGTGTGTATTAATTTCAGAGTTGTGTGCAGGACTTACAAATATAATTATTGAATTCTGTTCAAACTACTGATGTTTTTGATCCAGTTAGAGTTTGTAGAATTTGCACTACTCATTAACAAGCAGGCTGGCAAACACTGTAGAGTCTAAAAGGGATCAACAAAGACAACAAAAGATCATGAAAAAGATAAATTGTCAAGAAAGGATGAAAAACACCAAAATGTTTCTTCCAGAAAACAGAAAATCAGGAGATGTAAACTGCATTCAAATCTGTGAAACAAATATGGGCTCACACAAGCATAAAAAGGGTTTCTGAGTCTCAAAAAAATTTAATTTCATCCATTTATTTTTTTAATATGTATGTAAATCCAAGGTTTTTTGCAAGTTTGTGATGAATCAAAAGTTTTCCAGACTGTGAATTTGATTGTATTTTTGAGCTTCACTGCTTGTATCAGCTTTCAGGGTCTTTGGTTCAGGGCACATCTTCCAATATTGTCTGCTCATGGCTTGGGGTCCATGACTTTGAGCATCCCCAGGACAGCCCCATTACTCCTGCCTTCCTCAGGGCTATAGCTGCCTTTGGATCCCATCATCCAAATCCTTCTCAGCAGTGTGAAGCCTTGATAACAGGGAAATTAATATAAAAACTGTTATTATGTTTTTCCATGCTGAAATTAGGTTTATATAACAGTTAATTACTGCTTCTTGTATTAATTTACAAATAGCATTTCCCCCTCCTGCAGGAAGAGCTGGAAAAGGAACAATCTCAAATGTTAGGATCAGCATCTCTCAGTACCTGCTGGATAGAATACAACAATGGTGTTATGCTGCCAAGGCAAACCCAGGTACAGATTTTATGAAGGGGAGATTGGGAGGGGAAGGAGGGGACTGGCAATCTCATTTTCTCCATGAGTCCTGGTTGAGTGCAGTGTGGGTGTTTGGGGTGGGGAACAGTCATTGCTGTGTAACTTCACTGTCCATTGTGCACTGCCCCTTCTAAATCACAGGTCAAATTAAATCTGCTGTGAAAAAGGAATGGAAAGATATGTGAGGAAAACAAAGATGTTATATCCTATACCTGCAGGAAATATATCCATGAGGGACATAATTCCCCAGCTTCAGGAGTAAGTCCTGTGGATCAGCAATGTGTGGTTTAGATGGAGCCCTGCTCATTTAATAACATTTTCCTAGCCTTAGGGGAAAGCATTTAGAAATCTTTGAGTATATGGATGTTTGCAAAGAGGCAGGATCCATGCACAAGGCATGTTTTAAACACAATTGAGGGCTGTACTCCTGTGGTCTGTGACTGCTCCTGCAGCTGTGGTAGATCCCCCCATGCCACACTGGTGAGGAGAGAGTGCAGGCCACGCCGGGCAAATTTTTGCAGCCTCAGACCCCTCATCCTCTGTTACACTGGTGGAATTTATGGCTGAATCAAGCCTCTATGGTGTGAAATGCTAATGTAACCCAAATACATGAGCTATAATCCATAGCCTGGAGGAAGGTCTGTTATCCCTACGTCTGGGAGTGTGCTACTTTTGTGGTGCAGAGTTGATTTTGCTAGTAAAATAAGGCAGCTCCTGCCTCCACTCAGGTGTATATTGTATGCATGCTATTCTGCTGAATTTTATATACCCTAGGGTTTCTCTGTGTTTTAAAAATATAAGGGGATGAGGACAATGCTACAAGGTGATACTTGATATAATGAAAATCTAGCAGACTTTGGTGATGTTAAAAGCAATTGAATGGGAAATTGTTTTGACTGAAATAGACATGAACAGTCTTATAAGTCTAAAAGATTAGAGGATTTATTACAGTCTCAAGAAAATGATAGATGTGGCTTTTGTTCTGGCCACCTGCTGTTTCCTTACTGAAGTGAGATCCAGTTTAGTTTTATTTCGAATTCATAATTATGGCAGAACTGGTTTAACTTTTCAAAGTCCAAACTTTGAGAGTTATAATGCTGAGATTCTTGTGTAAGCACAGTTACAATTCTGCACAAAAGAGCAGATAAGCAAATACGTATCAGGTAACTGGCATATTGCAAAATAATTATTAAGTCTGTTTTCTCCTGTAATTTGAATTTATTGAGAGGCAGTGGTTAATCCCAGATAGTTTTTACCTTCTTAAATAAGGTCACAGGGAAGGCAGAGGCGAGAGGAATAAAGAAATACATCTATAGATAATTTCATGTTGAGCTGAGCTTGTTAAACCAGATAATCTGAAGCTAAAGAGTTTCATAGAAGAAAAGAGGAAAGAGCCTTTTCAACTTCCCAAGAGAAGGTAGCAATAAACTGGCTTGATGATCACTGTTGTTAAATTGAGCCCCTTGGGATGCCAGGTAATTTGCTGTTAACGTGAAAGACTTGGTCTTTAGCAAGGCTGTTTGAATGACTGTCTGGAGGTTCCATCTTTACAGTCCCAAATTCTCTAGCACCTTTCTTGCAGGGGGATCTATTATGCTGCAACAGTCAGTTGATGAACTGCAGAAAGTTGGAGAAGGCAAAAGGCCATTTTCACTGCGTGGGCTGGATTCAAAAGCACTAAGAGTAGCAGGCTGCAGGGAGAAGAGATGCTTTATTGTTCATCCCTAGGGTGACAGTGGAGTCACAAAAGGGATCTTCAGGGAGAGAACGTTTATTTAGAGTGCCAGGTAGTTTCTGGAGATATAATCTATTTTTAATAAAATTGCTAATTTATCAAAATTACAGGAAGTTTCTAGAATTCCTTCATGTTCTCAGGAGTAGCTCAACTAGTCTGTTAACTCTCCACCTACCAGTTAAAACTATTTTTCCCTGAAAAGCCTGGCAGAGTGACTTAGTTTCAGAGTTCCTTGGTTTAAAATGTTCATACAGGTTTTTTTTTCCAATACTTTTCTTCTATCGCCTTATAGTTTGTAAATGCTGAAACAACACATAGATCTCACTGGGTTATTGCTACTTTTAGTGGATGCTTTTCTCAGAAGAGACAACTATGTTTTTCCAATAATATTGGTTTCCTCTTTTTGAGGTTTTCTTCTCAGTAATTTGGAAATCTCAAGGCTTGCCATACATAAACCCTGTTTCTCAGACAGGAAAAGAAGGCATCTGTACTCTGATCCAACCAAAACTATCATTTTTCATTCCCACTGTCACAGAATATTAGAGTGGCTTGGGTTGGAAGAGACCTTGATGACCGCCTGGCTCCAACCACTTCTGCCATAGGCAGGGGCACTTCCAAATGGATCAGGTTGCTCCAAGCCCCAATCCAACCTGGCCTGGAACAATTCTAAGTCTGGGGTAAGAGCAGAACAGCTCTGTCTTACATGCCATGGTTTCTGATCCCTGTATTGAGAATAGCTATTCAACAGTTTTACCTTTATATTAAGAATAATGCAATAAGGAATTTTTAACCTCCTGATTGACAACTAACCCAAGCAATTGAAGAGAACTACAATTATAATTTAGCAAAGTGATGGTGTTTTAATGGTTCTTCTTAAAGAACATTTGATTTACTGATATAGAAATGGATGCCAATATTGAATGAACACTTATGAAATATTTCTGTGAGTATGAACTCAAGTAAAATAATTGAATTTTCCATTATAGTTTTTTGCTTCCTTTGTGTTTGCCTTCTGTGAATATTCTATAAAGTGAATTTAATGGCAGCATGCATGTGATAATAGTCAGTTTAAGCAAATATTGGAGAATATTCTGATGCTATAAATACCAAAATTGGAGATGCAAATATTAGCATTGTATTACAAATATTTTAAATTAATTTGGCATTGGTACTCATCCAAACTTTTTTTTCACCAAAACTTATATAATTTGTTTTGCAATCTGGATGAGTAAAAGCAATTTCTCTCAGTCTTTTATAATATGGGAGTTGTGTGTTTGTGGACAACAAAATAAATACTTTTCTGCAGAAACAGATGCTGTTACATGAAAATAGCATCTAAATAGATACATGGTCTAGGAACTGTGGCATTTATACCCTGCACTATGCTGTGTGTCAGCATCCTGGGTCATTCCTTATGCAGTTAGCCAACCCCACTCTGACCTGAAAAGTCACAAAAATCAGAATGATCAGACACTGTTGCACCATTCCGGTCTACTATTGAACAGCAGGCATTTTTAAGTCTGGTTTTGGATTGGTTGTCGGTTTATTGTTTATTTTCTTCAACAAGATATGCATGAGTACCTGGAATCTGTGAACTTTGAAGGATGATAGAAGGCCATGGGAATCACTATGAAATAGCAAATATTGTCTAGGTAGTCAGAAATTATAATTCTGACAGAAAGCCAATATCAAACACTTCAGGTAAATAGAATGAGAAATCCTCTTATGGACAATTGTGTTATAACCTGGCCAGTCAGAATCTCCTTCATTTAGTGATTGTCTCATATTCTGAAGTGCCTTCAATAATCAGAGGTGACCATTCACAAATGGTCTGTTATAAAATTTTATTTTTTCTTCTGATAATCCAGACATTCACTAGTCACAAGAAAGATTTGCAGATTGCATTGAAAAAACAAATTGTATTGAAAGCACAAGTCCCTTTCTTAATTCTTTTTCACTGGAGGGCACAGGGATGACATAGCAAAAAGGAGAATAAAACCCAAATTTTCAGACAAGCAGACTTCATGATGCAAATATTTAAACCCTTGTGGAACTTGATAAAATTTATAATTAAGCAAAAATCTGTTTCTTAAAAAAAATTATATTTCAAGCTATTAAAAACATTAAATCAGTTACTATTTGCAGTTGATTTTTAATTGAATCTTCTCTTTAAAAAATACCTTTCAGACTGTAAACTTTAATTTTTTTAATCTTTTATCTCCTGTTTAGTTTAAAGGGTGATATTTTTTTCAACTTTCCCATAGAAATTTTTGGCTCTTTTTCCCATGAAATCATTCTTACCTCACAATTACATTAGGATTTTTTTTTCTCATCATGAAGTAATTTAATGCATATGTGAATCAAAGCTCTTTTTTTCACTTTGCTGAGTTTAGGTTAAATATTTCCAGAGGGTGGGCAAGATACATTTGCAAAGCATAGATTGTCTGTGGAGTCTCCAGGAATATTCAGTTTTCCTAAGCTGTTTGAAACATAACATTGCAAGAGAATAATGGGATGTGTGGCTAGCAAGGGAAAACTTGAATCAAGTTGTGTCCTGTAATTCTCTTGTTTCTTGCCTTTACATTTTGGAGAGTGTGTTTTTCACTTTGAAGGATCTAGTATCTGGTCTTTAATAACATATTAGTTTTGGTTTATGTTTCAAGATCTACTGCTCCTTCATCTCTTTCTGTATTTTATGTATTCAGTTGCCAATACATGTTTTTCAAATGTCCTTTATAATGTATAAAATCAGCAAGTGTTGATCATATCCCAAGCAGCTTCCATTATACACAGGTTATGGAGGAGAAAAGAGAGAACATAAAGGCACTCACAATATTATATTAATTACTAGGACAGCAAGAAGCCCATATGCTTAAAAATTTGTACATATGTTCCTTGGCTATTTGCTCTCCCCTGTGCAAATTTTCTATTAAAGCTGAATTTGTCATTTTTTCAATTTGTTACTGACAGTTGGCAGGAGTTGTTCCCCCTGTCTGAGAACTGCCAACATAGCTGCTCAGGGAGAAGTAAGGACCCCTCTCAGTGCTCTTGAAAGACTGGGGCTGAATACCCTTTCCCATATTGTTAATATATAGAGAAATATATTGTTTATTTCCCAAATTAATAAGTTCCTTCCCTCTTTCTTCTTGGTATACTGTCTCTATGCAGTAAAAAGCAATGATATTTATTGACTAACAGCAACTTTTAAAGCTGTCCTTGCACTCTATAAGCATACATTCTACAAAAACCTTTCTCTTCACCACTTTCTCCTATAAGAGCCTGGTTACAGGGACAAATATTACACAAAATACTGGAGAATGATCAGGGAATTCACTTCTGCATCTAATGATTTAAATAGTTCTGCTCCCACTTAGAGTCATTTCTTGGAAGAGTTATTTAAGCATTTTTTATGAAGTCTTCTGCTCCAGAGACAAAACAGAGAATGGTGATCTGGCAGCCAGAGCCTAAGGCAAACAGCAAATATCAGTAAGAGCAGCCTTTGAATGAACATGGATGAAAACATGAGAACTCTATTATTTCTACCAATGTCTCATCTAGCCAAGAGTCTGCTTGCTCATGATTAGTACAGCGATCCTCAAGAGTAAAAGTGCATTAGGGATAGCTATTGCTTAGTAATTTTGAGTGGTGGCAACCATCCACCTGTCATTGACTGTATCATACAAATATAACACCATTGGTATTTTTTCAGCTACCCCTTGAGAAATTGTTATATCCTAACTGTGTCTATTCCCTGCTAGCTTCACAAAATGGGCATTTTGGAGAACACATACATGCACACTGCCTGTTTGCTGCAGTTCTTGAGCCACATTAATTCCTGTACACAATTGAGGGATTGTGCCAGATCTTGGAGCAAAGCTGTGCCAGGAGACTTTCCAGTAATTTACCAGAATGGACAGCTGAGTGCATGGCCTATGCCTGGACCTGATATAATCTCCTGCTGTTCTACTCTATGACTACTATAAATATAAATGTATGGATTTATATGTGTGTATATATACATATATATATATATATGCACAAATGCACATTCATACACCCAGTATAAGAACTGTGAAGTAATGGCCTCTAACAGATTTGCAAACCTCATCCTCAAGCTCCATGTCATGGTATCTTTCCTGGCTGAATGGAAGGCAGTGCTGATACATGCTGCAATCACTCATCTTCTTGCAGCGTAGACACACCGTAATAATGAGTGTCAGTTAAGGTCTCGCTTCAGCTCTAATCATTTTGCACTGCTCTGCAGTACAGCAAATGCATTTCATCTGCAAGTGGAGAGTGCTCCCAGCAGAGGGAAAGTCTCTACTTGTATAGAGTCAGCACAGATGATTCCCACAAATACCTTGTCAACCCTGTGGGATGGACATACACAGGATGAATAACAGAGAAGAAAGAGAGCCTTGCACCAGTCTCATAAAAATACTATAAGCTAGAGAAGCCCTCAAGCTATTTTAAATGAGGTCATACTAATGCTGGCTTTTTTATCATCTTTTCTGAGTACAGGCCCTGTTTAATTGTACAGCCTTTGAAAATGAAGCCAAACAAACTCTTGTGTATTAATTCTGTCAGTGGTGTGCTGGGCAGAAATTGAAGGTGGATCTGTGGCTTATATCTTTTGTTGAGGAGAAAAAGGGAGGACAAAATAATTGTCCATGCATAAAATGTCAGGGCCAACATGGGTCTTTGGTTTTGATGCAAGAATAAAGGCAATAAGATAGAGGAGAAGATGCTGAGGTGGCTGAGGGTGCACTGTTTCATTGAAAACAACCCTATGTGACCTCTACTATTCAGACATATTTTTTTCTCAAACATTCAAATGAGTTGTCCTATGAACAAAAAGGGGAATTAACTCAGGTCTTCTGTAAATTACTGTCTTACATCCCCTCATCTATTCACCACAGAGATTATTATGTCTCTATTTCCCAGATGCCTATTAATCTTTCAGATATTTCTCTTGTGCACATCTGCATGTTTAAGCTCCACCTCTTCCATCTGCACTCTCCTTTCGGTAGTGTTCTCTCTAACTCCTGCCAGTGATGGAGGTGACATGAACAAGCTTCTTCTGAGTGGTCCAAGGGCCAGCCAGCCAGGATTAAGGGGATGGTTGATTAGCAGTAGGTCAACCAATTTATGAGCTTTTCCTGAATATTTCCTGGCACTGTATCACTAACTGGGGCTATTGTCCATGGCCAAGCCTCTGATTTTACTGATTTCATTATCCTCCAGGGTTCAATTCCTTTGGCAAATGTTGACTCTGACTAATGGGTTCAGAAGATATTAGATGGGTATAGCAGATAGCAGCAAGGTGATCGTGTAAGATTCTTTTCTTTAGGAAACCAGGGTAAACATGGATTTGCATTTTGTACTTTGCAGTCACAAGACAGCAAGACAGACATTATTATATAATATCAGACTAATTGTCTGTTTTGTCTAGTATCCAGTGGCAGAACTATTTGCTTCAGATGATGTTGCAGGAAATACTGTAGTAGGCCATTAGGGATTAACCTCTCCATAACAGAAGTTTCTTAATTCCCATCAGTTAGTGATTAGCTTATGCTCTGAAGCATGAAGCTTTATATCCCTTATGAATTTTTGTTTAATCTAATATAATTGCAGATGTTCTTGTTATCCATATAGCTGCTTATCCTGTTTTGTTCTTTTATTATTTTCTTTTTTGATCCTACTGTGTTCTTGGCCTCAGTGATATCCCATGGTAATAAATATTATGGAAGTAAAATCTCTATTCCGAGTATTGTCCCTTATTTTAGAATATAATTACAGGGAAATATATAGAAAATAGGGAAGTTGTGCAGATGGGAATATACACTTGCATATAGACATTGTTTTCTAAGCAGGGCAATGTGAACTCATTCAATATGCAAATATTGAAATACCAGGTTGTTCTCCTTACTATGGAGGGTGGGATTTATCCTGTCTAGCATCAGTATCTGAGTATGTTGCCTCAGACTCTGTTTTTTAGTGAAAAATATAATTTTGGGAAGAATCTATCTGAGTTATGGTAGGTGTCCATTGCAAGAAGTGATGGAACGCACCATGAATGTACCATTTTCCCTCTGTTCAGTATGATACTAATTTTGAAAATGATCTCAGGTACAGATGCTTAGACATATATAGACATACATAGACATATATTTTTAGTCAAATTAATAATTATGAATAGTTAAATTCCAAAATGCAGTGTAGGTGCTTGGATATATCCAGAGGTTCACTTTGCCTAATAAATTCTGGCTCTGTAGGAACCTGTCTCTGCTAACTACATGCAGAGCATAGCACAAATTAATTCCTGACTTCATGAAAGTCATCACAGAGGCTTTTGCCTTGTCTCTATCTGTTTTCCCTATTCTGTATTTCTCAATTTATATTTTAAATATGCATGTGTGCATCCCTTGTTGTAAATGTATAATATTTCCTCAATTACCAACTTAGACAGGGCTGGTCACAGAGTCAAGGTGGCTCAGAGGTGCTCTGCCTTCCATTCTGGGAACAGAAGCAGCATATCCCTGGCAATAACTTAAACTTCATCCTCTGGGAGGAACCGTAGGAACAGCAAGCCAGGTAAGTAAAGGCAGGGGTAAGAGACCCTTACTCCTGACCTCATCAGGTAGCATGGTGGAAGACTGGTCACAGTATCAGCAACTTTCTGACCATTCTTCCTTCCCTTGAAAAGAGTGAAGTGAGGATGACCCTACATTAGCATCTCTGGCTTTGAAATTCTGCTAGAAAAGACTTTGAGAACTAAAGACTTGCAAACCTCTGTCATCACAAGTGCCCATTTCCATTTTACCTTCTCACCTTTTGCTTTTTTCTATGATCTGAGACACATATTCCACTTTTAATCCTTAATTACAGAGTGTGAAAATGTAACCTTATGCAAATCTATGTGTTTGAGCAGCTTTCAAGTTCACAAGGAAAAGATGCCAAGGAAGAAAGCTTTTCCACTTTGAACAACAGGAAAATATCCCCTAAACTCATTCATTAAGGGTTGCGATTTGGTAAAAAATAGAAAATAATAAAAAAACCCCCACACTAAAGAAAAACTCAAACAACACCACAAAAAATACACACAAAAAGAATACACCAAAAATTAAAGGACAAACACTTTAATATTTTTCTATATTCTTACTGACCCAAGTCACATCACTAAGGGCTCTGATGATGACCAGAAACCAGAAAGGACGGTGTAGGAGATAATCTTCCAGTGCTGGGAGCCACTAGACCAACTCAGCTGCTCCCCCTCCCTGAGAGCTCCCAGGGAGCCAGAGGCCCACATCTGGGCCCTTAACACCCAGGGATGTCAACAGCAAAATAGAAACCCAAGTGGGGACTAGAATGAGCAAATATCACTGTGGATGTGGGCTGTAAACATTAACGTGACCTCTGTGCTTTGGCTCCAAGGCAACCTGAGGCCATCTGCTGTGACTTGCTGTCAACCTGCTCCCATCACACCTGTCCTACCTCATCTTAGAATATATAAATACACAGAAATTACAGCATGTAATATAATTTGATTGTATTGATCCTGACTCATTTTTCTGTCCCTGAGCATCAAGGAACCAGGATGATTAGAAATCCAGGACATTGTCTAGTGAACCTGGAAACCTGACTGGCAATTCTTCATTTCTGCTGGGTCTCAAAATACACAGGCAAGATAGGTGAGAATTGGGACATAATTTTGAATTTTGTCTCTTTAAATGAGACCTAAACTGACTGATGACCATTAAAAATACAAAGTTTCTCAAAGTGTTTAGGTGTTTTTTCTTTTCTCATACAAAATCATGATCTTGTGGATGGCTTCAGTAGGAGTGGCTCGCCGATGGCAGACTTTTGTTTAAATGGATTTGCTGAAAGATTGCTTGGATTAAGTATGATTTGTTCTATTTTCAGTAAAAGAAAATAGCTGTTATTTTGCAGTAACATTTAATAAAGGCTTTCTGCAAAATAGTCAATGGTGTTATATTATATCACTGTTACAATATTACTAATGGAAAATGGCAACCTGAAAATTAAGGTAAAATCAAATTGGTTTTGTTTAGAGGAATAATTTTGATTTCCCAGAAAATAATGAGCCCATCACTATATGTTACTTTGCATTTACTTTTGAATATGCAAAATAGCAATATCCTCGGTGTCTGCTTAATTCTGTTTGACAATAACAAAATAAATTTGCTATTGTTTATTAGAGATTTTCATGGAAGCCAACTAACTTGTCTTAGATTTGAATTTCAAATACAACCTTTTTAAAAAACATAGGCAGAGATATTAATCTAAAATATTGATAAGAAATTTACATCACAGAATATCTAATTGTAGTCACAGTTCTCACATTAACAGTCACTTGCTGTTTGCTTTTGGAATTAAAATCACAATGAGCTGGCACTCTCAGGTGTATTTCAGCATATGTCACTTTTGCATATGAAAGAATAAATGCATGGAGGTATCTGAAAGCAAAACAAAACCAAGCAAAACAGCATCTTTATTTTAGAAATACCTTTCATTGTTCACAGGAGTAACAGCTTCTTGATCATAGTGCCTTTAGACACTTGAATTTGAGCAATTATAGCTAACTTTTATATTATACCTAATTCAAGCAACATATCATAGTTTCATACATCTTGAAGTTTTAATGCAAAAACATATAAAAATGGTTCTTTTAGAATCACTCAAATACCATTTTGGTGGTGGAAGTGGTGGAGGAAAAATAAGAAATACAGACTATTGTTTTACCATATATAGAGA
Organism: Zonotrichia albicollis; assembly: GCF_047830755.1. NCBI lineage: Eukaryota > Metazoa > Chordata > Aves > Passeriformes > Passerellidae > Zonotrichia > Zonotrichia albicollis. Next base: position 83,900,545 of record NC_133821.1, read on the forward strand.
AAATAATACTTTTTACTTCAATGAATAGTGGGAAGTTGCAGACAAGACAAAGACCTTTTTAATTGCATTGTGGTAGGATAAAAAACAACAGACAATTTCATATGAGGAAATTTCTGCCTAGAACACAGAAAGAATTCTTCCCCCGTTTTTTTTCCCCATGATTAAGTGAGTCAAAAGAGAAAAATACTGCCCTGGGAAATTGTGGAATATCCATCCATAGTTAAGCAAAACTTGGAGGAACCTGATTTAGCTCTAAATTTGGATTTGCCTTTGAAGTTGGCCCTGCTTTGAACAGGAAGTTGGATCACATGACCCCTGAAATCTCTTTCCATCTTAATTATTCTGAGTTTCTGATTTCAAGTTAATGTAGCCTGAAAATCAAACTAACAAATTGGAAGAGAACTAAATATTAGTAGGAGTTCAAACAAGTGGCATGGGATGTGCAACATAAATTAACACCATGTAAAAAGGGTCAGTGTTCTCTTCAGTGTCAGCCTCATGCTCAATTTATTGTGGTATTGCATTTTCAAGTGCAGTCATATGGGAAAATTCCTGAAGTGTAAAACAGATATGTTTGGTAAAAAGATAAGAATAAATTTTCTCAGCAACTCCCTCCTCCCTCTGCACTGCTAAACTCCATAACCCCTCAAGGTTTCACTCTCTAGACCACAGAGAAAACTTACAAAGTTTTGTGAAAAAAAGGACCATATTTTAAATATTTCTATAGCGAAGAAGTTTCAAGTGTAACACGAGATCTTGCAGGCAGTTGCAAAGTTATCATATTGTGATTACATAAAACAGTAGGTAGAAAAATGGCGTTTGGGACAAGCAGCATTGACTCAGCCAGGATTAGCAGTCATGTATTTAAAATAAAAGGTATATGCAAGTACTGTGAGAAATTTGGATCCTACTCCTTATGTTCTTTTAATAAACCGAAAATTATTTTTTTATTTTGAATATAAGTTGAATAAATCCACAGCTTAGCAGTAAACATATTTTTCCTTTTCAGAAACTGCAGACAGAAAATGATTGCAGATATCTTTATGAAATTCACCAGAAAAAAAAATATTTGGATATGAAAGGGAAAATAAAGTGACTGAACTTGATCAATTAACTTTATTTATGATGTTTTCGTTTGAACCAGAAAATTAACTGGAGTGGACAAAGTAATCTAAGTACTTGAAAAATTGAAAAATTCAGATCTATTATGTTCACATCACTGTATACCTGAAATGTATTTTATTCAACAGTGTATTTTATTCAGCATTTCAGATACGATGATGCATGTCTTCAGAGCCTCCATAGGAATTTCTTTTATCATGTAAGCTAATGATGATTTTGACAAATGACTTGACATAATTTACTTTCTTTTTTGAATTATCAGCTTCTGGGGTTTCTTAGAAGGAAAAAGATTTTGATTGTCCTGTTGTCAATGAATGACAATGGGAGATGGATGACTAAATATTTATTGAATATACATTATTGTGTACATGTATCATGAATTGTGTTGAGAAGCCTGTTTAATGGCCCATATTTCCTAGATAACTTTTGAAGCATTTTAAGAAATATGATGACTTCTATTTATTTTGAAATACTAATAAATCATGGTTTCCTCATATATTTTGTAGGATAATATTCTAACTACTGTTACTGAAATATGTTTAGTGAATCATCTATTATTCCCTTAGATTTCTGAGGTGATACAGATTCTAGTTTTTCAATTAGTTTTGAGTTTATCAGGTTGTCATCTTCCAGGTTTTTTTTAAGTACAAGGGAATGGTCAAAAGACACATGCAGCTGTTTACAGAGGTGAGGCAGAAAAAACTCTACAATAATATTTTAGTGCCTCAACCCATAGGTTGTTGTATATTGATGGCTTTCCAGATCTTTGTTGAACTTTAAATTTGGCAGCTGTTTGCCTCCTACAAAACCTCCCTGTCTCATCATCATGTCTGCTTTTTCTCATAACAGGAATTGCTCAACATATGTAGGAAGTGCTTCTCAGAGCAATTTGATCATGAAGTAAACCCCCATGGCAAAAAAACCAAAAAATCTTAGCAATATGATTTAACAAGAATAGTATATGAAAAATATTGATTTTGCCCCTTCAACTGATAAGAAAATTGCTGGATGAAGTGGTAATCAGCACTGCCACCCTTAAGTGCTCAGCTCAAGGAGGGAAACTCATCAGGCTGATGCACTTTCTTTAAGGTCTCTCTGTAAATGGACAAGGGTTATTTGGTGTCTCTACTGAGATTAGCAACACCCACCATGCTGAACAGTAGGAAATTCATGGCATTAAGAAAAATAATGCATAAAGGATCAAAAAATACCAGAAACCCTCTCTCTTGGCATTGGGAGTTCTAAACTGGGTGCTCCCATGAAACCCAAAAATCTAAGTTATGTGGACAACATGTCAGAGCTTCCTCATAAGGAGGATGTGGTAATTGTGATTTTTGTTTTTGAGCTACAGTTACATTGGGTTCCCATCCTGGAAGGTTTTGAACCTACATGATGGATAAAAGCCATTTGGCTGTGGGGTATTATAAGAGAATGTATTTCCATTCCTCTCCTTAGCTGGCCCCACTGTGCAGGCAGGAACACAAATGATGGGATCATGGAGGGAGAAAGAATTGTTTCTCCCATATGTTGACAATTCATTGACCTAAGGATGAAGTGTCCTAAGTTATTTATACATTTAATGCCAAAACAATAATGAAAAACAGGACATGTCACTTTTTCCTGCCAATTTTTTTTTTTTTTCAGAAATGGTTGAAAAGCAGATAAAAGACTTATTATAGACTGGGCCTACTGGATCAGAATAAGCAAATATGCTTCTGGTTAGCTATCACACTACAAGAAGATCAATGCAGGACTATAGCTCAGTAATTATTTCTTCTCTTTGAATCCACATTCCTTTAGCTGATCAATGCATGAAGCTAAAGTAGCAGCTCTGCAAGGAATGACAGATGCATATCAAGAATTTGTAATGTAATCTATGAAATTCACTCACAGCAGGATATGATTTACCAGGAGCCTATTGATTGAGGAATAAATGTTATTTTACATTTAAAAGAATACATTTCAATAATGCTGGAGCTTCAACTCCTGGGTTTTGAAGGGTTCTATATTTATTCAATATAAAAAAATCCTGTGCTTTTATTACATCATGCATACTACCCAAAAAAACCTATCAAAGTTTCTTCAGAGGTGTGACTTTCCCCATTTTGCTTGTAGTTTGAGGCAAATACAGTTACTGGCAGGGACTTTTTAATTCTTTGAAAACTGCTGTTTTGGGAACAGAACCTTCCCTGCTTTTAACCACCACAGATCTATAGATCAAAGGCAAAGAAGCCAATTTGCCAATTAACACTATGTAAGGTCTTGGGTGAGAGTGCTGCCTTTTTCACAGAGCTCATCCCACAGGAGCAGAGGACACACCATGCCCTGCTGAAATTAGAGAGCCATGTCAGAAAGGTGTTGTGTTAAAAAGCAATGAGAATTTGTCTTGGAGCTCATTAATGAATTCTTCCTTCAGTACACCGACCCATTTCATATGATTCTTACAATTCTCCTTTTTTTATTATCGAGCAACACAATCTGCTTCTCCTTAGACAGTCCAAGGTTAACAGTATTCCTTATAGTCTCATAATATTTTGCTGATTGGTTATATACCAATCATTTTTTCCACAAAAAAGCTTTCAATTAACCCCCCAGTGATTGGGAGGTGGAATTTCCAGATTAGTGTTGGAGAATTCCACCTCCTATCACCAGGGGTTTAATTGAAAACTTTTCTGAGAAAAAATAATTAGTGCAAAAACATCAGTAAAATAACCTAAAATTCTAGGAACTCTGTTAATTTCTGTCTATTTAAAGGAAAGACAAAAAAAAATAGGAACATTGAACAAGTAACAATATTATTACAGCAAAACCAAGATTTAAAGGAAACTTGTGAAGTGGCCCTGCAAAGTCACAAAATGCAGGAAAACTTACCTTTAATTTACCATATACTAAAAACAAGCAAGAGAAATTAGCCTGTGTTAGAAACTGTTTCAGAATCAGGTGATTTGCTTCAGATTCAGAGACATAAATCACATTTTAATAATCTCTCTCCCAGTATGAAGCCTCCATACAATCTGATATGTAGGGTTTTTAAGTAGGTGCTTTCTTTGCATAACAAGAAGCTGCAATAAATTAAGTGGAGCCCAGGAAATCTTATAATGCAGCTGTGTAAGGAAAGAAAAGGTGCAATCTAAATATACTTTTGCAAATATATCTATATCTTTGCTAATAATGAGAAACATCCAATGTGAATGAATGCATCTGTGTGCAATAAACCTGTCTGAAACTTGTATCTTTGGTATTGCTCAAATACATATTTTTCTTGCATTAAGTATAACAGACTTTGACCCACAAATTATGAAAAAGATTAAGATATGCATCAGCAGAGAGATTTATGTCTAGTGTTGACAAATTATTCATTAAAGTTTTATGCAACAGGCCCAGAGAGAGTATTAAATAAGATTATTATGGCAGTTCTTATAAGTGTATTCATCTTGACTAAGAAGAGGTCGTGATAAAGTTTAGGACTGTTTACTTACAAAGCTTCTTTAATTAGGAAAAATAGAAATAAATGTTCTCCATTTGGCTTGTTTCACTGATTTCATCTTTATTACTTCTCTCCCAATATTGTGAAAGATCAACATCAATAAAAGTAAATCTATTACATGCAATTTGACAAATCATTTGCTTAATGATTTCTAAATATAGAGAAAATATAAAATTTCCTTCTGAAATTAACAGCACTCTTTTACTTGTGAAAATAAGCAGAGATAGCTTTGTATTTGAAGTGATCATTAGTGAATAAACAAGGTAATTATCTCTGAAAGGAGTTACTTTCAGTGAAAAACAACCATATATTTCTACTGTAAAACACAGCACTTTGTGTTCTATTCTGCCATACATTATACTTTTCTGCTGTCAGGTGAAAATTCAGCCAATGGCTATTTGATTACTTTGGAAACATTTGAATTGATTTTTATTACCTGATTTTGTACATCTATAAGGAAGATATATGACCTCTCTTCTTGGAAGAGCTGAACAACTCTCTCTTGGTTTGATGGAACATGTAACAGGCAGTAGAAGAAAGAGAAAACAACATTACCAGTGGAAAAAAATGCTGCTGACTTTGGTGAAAAGGAGGAAAATATAATTTTTAAAATTTAATTTATTCTCTACTAATTTTGCACCTTGCAAGGGTCCAGTGGAACAGGAGTTCCTTCAATAATCACTGAATACCTCAAAATCTCTGCAAATAATAATATTTGCAGTACGTTAATAATTTATAGCAATTTTTCCCACAATGTTTAGCGTGAATATGAACTGTAAAAATCAAGACTTGATTTTTTTACTGAATGCTGGTCATCTTAACTGAGTCTTCCATCCAGTGGCGCTGTCTATGATGATTAAAGCTCACAAATAACCTGTTTGAACATAAAATGTAGAAGGCAAGACTTTATGAGCACACCCAAATAAACACCCCTGAGCTGCATTCCGCTTTTTGCCCTGGCTTTCACCCAGCAAGACATATACTTTATTACCTGTACAATTAATGCAAAACCACACATGGAATATTAAATTTTCTTCTGAAAGGTTACAGTGGGAAGGAAGAATGTCATCTGCATATAGAACTTCTGATTTCCCAATTGCATCATGGATTTCATTCTACTACATAACCAGCCTGTGTAGGCACTTTAACAACTGCTCACAGGTGATTTCCTACAAAAACTGGTACAATTTAATTTGGAATATGCTATTGTGAGTGGGCCCACAATTTGTTGGATGATTTAGAACAAAAACAAAAAAAAAATAAAAAAAGTGGTTGCAGTTTTTATCACTATTTATTGTTTAAGGATAGGTACTTTGTGCATTGTAGTTATTTTGTCAGGTTTTTTGGGTTTCTTTTGCTTTGTTTTGTCCCTGAGCATTTATATTGCCTTTATATTATGTGTTTTTAGACTGTATCAGTGACTGCCCTATGCTTCAGTGTGACATGTTGCACAAGCGAAAGACTAAGGGCCACCACAGGCATGAAAAAGATGGAATCTCCTTTTTGTTTTTCTTTCTACAGCAACACTGAACAAAGAAAAAAAATCAGGGAATAAAAAATCACTAGATTTATCAGCTTTTGTCGTATGTTTGTAGGAAAAATTACAAACTTAGCTTCTAACTACATAAGAATATGTACTTTCTTGATGAATTCTGCTCTAGAATGAATAAAACCCCTTTGTCCAAGTATCTCCTCTCCTCTCCTCTCCTCTCCTCTCCTCTCCTCTCCTCTCCTCTCCTCTCCTCTCCTCTCCTCTCCTCTCCTCTCCTCTCCTCTCCTCTCCTCTCCTCTCCTCTCCTCTCCTCTCCTCTCCTCTCCTCTCCTCTTTCTTTATAGCTTTTAGAAAAAGTGTTTATCTAAAACCTAAGAAAAGGATAGACGAAAACTGTCTAATAAGCAAAAAAAAAAAAAAAAAAAATCTGTCCTTTATATGATTTTAGCAACAGCCCTGGGAAACATGCAGTTTACAGTAGATGCCATTGCCTCCCTAATCATCATGATTCGTGTAGTTATACTTCAAAGTTGCATGGAAAGCAGAGATGTCACAATGAGATTCCTTGAACAAAAATCTTCTCTTTTGAAAGTAAGTATTTGTTCTCTGTTTCTCTGGATGGCTGATTGTGTGCTTGGAAAATTAACACACTGTCCTGCTCTTGTAGCTCTGTAAGAATGATACACAGGAACAATTGTGCGTCTTCTCATTAAAGCTGACTCATTTCCAGGAATTAAACACATGAAACAGTGGCAAAGGAAATTCTGAACTGATCAAAATCAGGTCTCTAAGACCTCATTCTACAGCTATCTGAAAGCATGAGTGGATATATTTGTAAAACTGATCAAATGAGCCCATTTATTTTCTCAAGCTTTACTGTAATGGAGAAATTGAACAATCAGAGATACCCAGTAAGGAGGTGCAAAACTCATATTCTGGTGTAAAACTGAGCTTCAGCAAAGGGAATTTATGCACTTCTATGTGTGCAGAATATATGGCATGCAAGTCTCATACATGTCACATAGTTCAAACCCCAGTATTCTTCTCATACTAATATTTGCAAATGGTCCTGTTGTACCAAAGATGTTCTAACACTGAGCATTTTCACTTTTGCATTATCTGTCATACAGTATAATTCTAGCCATCAGAATTTTAATCTGTATTTGTAGGTACATTCTTATTTCTGCTTTTTATTCAATCATTTCTTATATTCTAATCTACTCTTTTGACCTTCATTCCTCCATTTGCATATATAATCCTTCTCATATTTTTTATTTTAAATAAATTCCTATAATCCATTACTGTGTAATAGCACTTGTCATCAATAGAAATGAAATCCCCAACACATTGAAAGAGAGAATTTTCAGGTACTGGTTTCTAGTAGCGGGTTGTAATAGAAGCAGTGGGGAACCCTATTTGCATAAAAAAATCCATATTTGATGCAAACTGATGCAACATTCACAATGGGTATAAAATTTTCTTCTAGCCTTGCACCATGGGCACAAAGCAGATAATACTGTATGACAGTGCTACAGAATTATTTTTCATGAGCTTTATTCTGAGATCTATAATAAAAGCAGGAGTGCCTTGATAATTAACAAGACTGGTTCCAAGCCTCCTATTCTCACAGTGCAATATTAGAAATTAAGTATAATGCTACAAATCCTGATCACAGAAAAGAATCCAACATTTGGTGAGGAGAGTGGAATGTTTCATTGTGAAAAAAAGAATACTTTCAATGAAGTTTGAATAAAATACTTTACAGGAAACAAAAAAAAATATTTAAAATAAATGCTGATAGACCTGAAAAATGATGTTGTCATGTCATTCATGGATCCAGGTATTTTTTTAGCTTTTGAATGACTGACTAGTGGCAGAATCTGAGAGTCCAGACATAACTGAGCAACAAATATATGAACATACATATAGGGTGCGAGACAGAGTCTGAAATCACTAGATTTATCAGCGTACAATTCAGCACTCCTCAACCAGACTAAAAATGGTGATCTAAAAAATTCCAATTTCTTGACTCCATGTCAGCAAAGCACTAACATTTTCTGGCAGTACTCATGGTGTGATTCCCGTATCTTTGCATATGGTAAAGGAAGTCAGGTTTCTCCACTGAATGCATCAGCAGAAAAACAAGCAATTTCATTTAGCTCTGGCTGAATTTCACTGGGTGTTCTTCAAAAGCCATATATCCCTAATAAGCATTTTGGTCTTGCTGAATCAGCTCCTTCTGGGAAGAAAAAACTCCTAAACAACTTAATTCTGTACCCAATAGATATTTCACCTTGAGGATTTGTCAAGGTAATAGAGCCTACCCACTTAGAGAAAGAGGAAGGAGGCCTTTCTAATTGGTGCCTAACAGCTTACACTTAAGGGTCATTAAGACGAAATACTGGAGATAACAGTCTTAATGGCTCCAGTCCTCTCTCATGGGGGAGCACTCAAGGTAGCCTGAACAAAAGGGAACAAGAATGAAAGACCCAAAGACACAGCAGGATCTGGGCTGGCTAAGAGGATGAAGATTGATTTTGTTCTGCCCCAGTAACTTAAGAAGAGAATTTATCTCATTTGACTTGTAGTGAAACATAAGATTAAGTGTGAATAACTACTAGGTGGATGGAGATGTAGAATATGAAACATCATTGTTTTAAAATATGTGTTTTCTGATGTATGTAGTGTTTTCTGATGTATGTCGAAAAATGTTAAATAGAATTGTTTGGTTTTAGGCAAGAAGTTGGCCAAACCCACCCAAACTGAAGATTCTGAGTGGAATAAAGCCCAGCTTCTTGAAACCTTTTCAGTCCAACCCATGAAGTGAAAAGCATTTAAAAAGAAAAATATGACCCGATCTGAGAACTGTGGTTTCCAAGCTGCAACAAGAAAAGCCAAAGATGGTTCCCCCTGACTGAACTTCCCCCCCAACTTGCACACCAGACACCGAAGTTCAGCTCCAGACCTGTCTCATGGCTATAATATGAAATACAACAGCCCCAGTAACTAAGGCACATCAGCTGTGCAGACATTATGCCCCACTGGAGACCACAGTTGTGCTCATCACCCCAGCAGTGCAGAGGTTCAGCTCACCATGTTCTGAGATATGTTGTTTCTCATAACTCTTCCCTGTAAATACCCAAGACAGCTATAAAAAAAGGTGAGGCTGAAAGGTCAAACAATTAGCTTTCCTACTTGTGAAGAAATAGCTTTTCCAAGCTTATTAATGGAAAAATACAGGATGAGATCGCCAGTTACCATAAATCAGTATAACTCTTCTGATTTCAGAAGGGCTGTGCTGTCTTATACAAACAGAGATTATATTGTCTGTAATATTAAATTATAATAAAAAGTCTTACACTGAAATAGTCTTGTTACATTTGGTGAAATAGATGCTGAAATGTCATATGCATGTTTTCCTAAGCAAATTTAATTTCAACTTTCTTACATCTTCCTGTTTCTTTAAAGTTATTTGTCTTCTCTTGGATGCCTGCCTATTTCAGCTCATCTGATAGATGGTCCTCACTGAACAGATTTCAAATATTGATGAGCTCAGAAAAGTTCAGCTTATCTGTTTTCCTCTCTACAAGCCTTAGACTTTCATTCAGTAGATCCCATAATGAGTATAAAACCCTGTGCTTGCTAAAGCCTGACAACTACAAAGATATCCTACAAAAGGCTTTGGGTATCAAAACTGTGGGGTAAATTGTCCCTGTTTCCTTCTTCTGGGGTGTCACCTACTCTGGTAAATAATTTATCTATCAGTCGAGTACGATAAATTATGAGGTGATTCTCCCCCTCTATTCTGCTCTTGGGAGGACCTCCCTGGAGTACTGCCTCCATCCTGGGGACCCTTAGCACAAGGAAGGAATGGAACTTTTAAATCAGGTCCAGAGGATGGTCACTAGGTGTTCAAAGGGATGGAATATGTCTCCTTTGAAGAGCAGAGGGAGTTTGAGTTCTTCAGTCAGCAGAACAAAAGGATCAGGGAGATCTTATTGTAAACTTTTATCATATAAGTTGGTTTATAAGGTGGAGAGAGACTTTTCACCTGGGTCTGTAGTGGCAAGACAAGTGGTAAAAGTCTTAAAGTGAATGAAGGTAGGTTTAGATTAGACATAGGAAAAATATATTACAATGAGAGTGGTGATGCACCAGTGCAGGTTACACAGAGAAGCTGTGGATGCCCCATCCCTGGAAGTGTTCCGGGTCAGGTTGGATGGGGCTTTGAGCAACCTGGTCTAATGAAAGCTGCCTATACCCAGGAGAATTTAGGTCAGACTAGTTTTTTGAAAGTTCCCTTTCAACACAAACCATTCTGATTCTACAATTCTATAGTCTCTATTTGCAAAACAGCATACGCGAGTTATAGCAAAAATACTACAATGACAAACCCCCCCCCCCAAAACCAACAATAACAACAACCACAAAAAAACCCCACCCAACACATTTCATAATCAATCCTGACATTTTTTTAGACCCCAGCTACTACTAACACTGAAGCACTGTGGGGCTTTGGCTCACAGCTGGAAGCACTGTAAAACTTTTATCCCTTAGGAATGTGCAAATTAAAAGTGATATATAACATTTACCATTGGTTACTATGGACTTAACCAGAGATGTTAGTACATTAACCATACTCCCAACAGACTCATGTTCAGCCAGCATTCTGCAGCTCTGATAAGAAGAGCATTTCCTAATGGCAAAGGATAATATTTAGTTTTAATTACATATCCTCTCTAAGTATGTGGCTTTTTGGAGATTAATCATGTGTAGAGTGTGATTATGGCTACATTTCATAATCAAGACTTGTTTAAAAAAATCATCTAAACAGAATTTTGTGCTAAGGCTATTCTTGACATCAGAACAAGGAAATCTAAGTAAAGATGCTATAGCAAATTGAAGCATAAACTTAAGGAAAGTTATTTTGCTTTCACCTTCATAACAGTCAAATAAAATAATTTCTCAGGGTAACTCAAATGCCAAAGTCCTTTGTAGTATTCAACTTCATATGTTTCAAGTCTGGGACTTCACTTTTCACAGCATGCTTACAATTTCCATCACATAAATCATAGAAAATGAAAATGGATAATGTACACAAGCAGTTCCTTATGACATTTCCAGCACACAGTCTTCATTATGTTTCTTCATTTTAAATAAAAATTAACTATGCTTAGAGCTAAGCAATGATGTCAATACATTATGCTTATAAAACCAGGACTAATCTTTCAAGCACATATATCTACTTTGGACTGCACTGACTATCTGCAAAGAGACAGGATGATGACATTAATACAGAACTGGCTTTTTCTTTGTTGTTGCTATATGCCAGGGAAAATAGCTGAACAGATAATGATGTTCAAGGGATGGCCTTCCAAACATGCATGCTTTTTACTTTTTATTTTGCAGATTATGAAGAGTGTTTCTATTTTCTTACATTTCACTTGTTTTTTCTGTTTAGAACGAGAAAAGTCACAAAATAAATGTTTTGTTTAAAAATAGTCAAATATTCTAGCATAATAAATGAGAGAGGTTTTAAGGGAATGCATTTGAATGAAAAAAATTTATTATCACTCTCACCATAGGAGGCTCAAAAACCCCCAACACTCTTTGTGTTTTTCTCAGAACATAAACCCGGACATTCTGTTTTGGGGTGTTTTGACATTATTTGTATATCTTTCTTTTTAAAAAAAATCTCACTTTGATTTCTCTTTTCCTGTCTCCTTCTCCTGCAATTTCTCTTTTCCTGTCTCCTTCTCCTGCTCACTTTCTCTTATTTTGACTAGAAACCTCAATAGGGACATTTCACAGAAAAAGGCACAATCCTTTGAAGAAATGCTGATATGAAGAATTATCATATTATGAGTAAAATGATACCAACAATTTTTTGACTGAATTTACCTTGAAGTCCCTCACTGTTGCCAAAGTGGCTTTGATCCTGAAAGATCTTTATCTCTATAGATATCACAGAAGAACTGGAAAGCAGACATATTAAAGTCCAGAAAAGGACCTTGTCTTACTCACAGGATATCTTTTACTCAAATCATTGTGTAGACTTTCTTAAAGCAAAAGGAGACTAGTTCAAGGAAGCAGGCAGATTTCATGCAAGATTCATTTAAAGGATTCAGCTATATATATAAGGTGGAAGATTTTTCCCCCTTAAAATTGTTGGTTTATCTTCATCCACTATCAACAGAATATAAAAGGGTAATTTAGACCATGAGATTTTCTGTTGATATTTCCTATCCCAAGTCAAAGTGTCTTGATAAATGATCATGCAAATGTATGTGACATTGTTATGGGATGCAGAGTTCCAAACTCTTACTTAAAACAGAATAACTAAGACTATAAGATAGAAAATAAAGCATATATGTGAGCATAGGTACTTTATAGGAGCATCCATATTTACACATATATTCATCACATTTACACATATATTCATCACATTTACATACATTCTCACTTCATATGTGAAATTACTTTAGTATCATGCTAATTCTGCCCCTCTAAGAATTAGAAGTGACTTTTAATGTCACAAATAAGCATTCAAGGATAATAATACAAGTATGTTAAATGAAATGTCAAATGACTTACAAAAAGCTCTTAAAATTAATAAATATGTATGAGATATATGAGTCTAGTTGTCAAGTACTCCACGTAGTGATACAAAAGACTTACTTTTTTTTTCAGCTGGATTCTCTTGCCACCTAAATTCAATGGAAATTCACTGGTTTAATAATGGGTTTGCAGCATGGTTCCCAGGAAAGGCATATTTTCCTCAAAAGGAGATTGGGATGTCACAGACATGAATATCACCTACTGAAGCCAATTGAACATTTAATTCTTGCTCAGCTGTGCCACTCGTGTGGCCTGTGGTCAGCAGCTGAAGGAGGGACACCAGTAAGAGATTCAGATTACCTATTGCAGGTTCCTGGAATAGGTTTTACTTCATTTAAGCAGTAGAAAAACTCCTTTCTAGCTTAGGACACCTGGGAAATATATGTAGTCAGAGAACAGTGTTAGTCCTCACTTGGACATTATGAGAAAACTGCTTGCACAGAAAGTTTTTCAAGTAGGAACTTGAGTGAACTCCAGTCAGTTTCAATTTAAACCTCCAGAAAAATGGGAATAATGGTATTTAAAACATTTTCTTCTAGGGTATTAAAATCCTAATTTATCAAGTGTTTTGTGATCTTTGGTTAACTGCAAGATTCAAAGTGTTATATGGCTCATTATTTTAATGAAAAATCTCATGTAGGTAAGAGAGGTGTTACTCTTAATAAAGGGAAAATATGTAGGAAACAAACTACTGCACTATGAGAACATATGCTGGGGTATGGGGTCGAATAATACTGTAAGGAACCTTCAGTGGGAAAAATATGTATTCTATAAGGTAAATCAGAAGCATAGATAGTGTCCTTGCAGATTACAACCATATGTTCACTTCAAAGGTTGAATGCTGGTGACAGTATTTCTGTATACAAAATATGAGAAAAAAAATTATGGCATAGATATTTGCTTAATTAATTTAAATACTTAATGTATTCACCTTCAATGTAACACAAAAACTTAGCAGAGAATTTCCCCACTATTTTTTTTCTTTCACAGAATAGCTTGACTTGGAAGGGGAACTTGTATAGATCTTACCCTCCCTTCCATGGGCTCCTCACCCTATACCAGGTTGCTCCCAGGCCCATCCAGCTTAGCCATGGATACTGCCAGGAATGGGACATCCACCATGTCCCCAGGCAACCTGTGCCAGAGCTTCACAACCCTCACAGTAAAGAATTACTTTCTAAAATCTAATCTAAATCCAACCTCCTTCCATTTGAATCCTTGTTTTGTCACTTCAGGACCTGGTAAAAAATCTGTCTCCATCTTTCATGTAAGCAGATTTTATGTATCTTTAGGATGCAATACTGTCTGAGCTTGCTCTTTTACAAGCTGGACAACTTCAATTCTCTCAGCCTTTCTTCACAGGGGGCATATTCCATTGATTTGAACATTTTCATAGCCCTCCTCTGGACCTGCATTAAAAGTTCTGTATCTTTCTTGTACTTAGAATCGCAGAGTTGGATGAAACACTCTAACTGAGACCTCACTAGAGCAGAATAGAGGAGGGCAATCACCTCCCTTGACCTACTGGCTGCATTTCTTTCATGCAGCCCAGGATACAGTAGGCTTTCTGGACTGTGAACACAAATTTCTAGCTCACACCTCCTTTTTCATTCACCAGTATTCCCAAATCTTTCTCATTAGGGTTGTGTGGAATCCATTCATCACCCACTGATAGGGGTGTTTGCCCTGACTCATGTGCAGGACCTTGCACTTGGCCTTGCTGAATTTCAAGAGGTTCACATGGTCCCACTTCTCAAGCCTTACAAGTTCTAAGGATTTGACTTACCACACAGCTTGGTGTCATCTTCTCCTAATATATGATGTATTCTGTCCTGCTAATGACTCTGCTGGCCCTTCACTGCATCACTCCTAGTCTTGAAGTGTCTTTGCTGTAGGGGGGAGGACAAGATGAGTTACGGTGGCCTCCAAGGCGAACTCACAGATGGCAGACACCAAAGAATTATCACTTCCTTCAATCTTCTGGTTAATACAGTTTAGTCTGGCTGTCAACCATAGGGGTATTCTGCACACTTCTTGTCCATCATGACCTACTCCAGGTCCTTTTCCAGAGCTGCTTTCCAACATGGGAACCTGCACTAGTGCAGGGAGTTATTCCATCCCAGGTGAAGGAGTCCCTCTTGGTCCATGCTGGGCTTCATGACAGTTCTATAAAGCCAATTATCCAACCTGTTGAGGGGCTCTGCCTTTGCCCCACCCATGGCTTCACTCCCAACATATTGTCACCCTTGAAATTTCTGAGGGTGAATTCCACCCTGTCATCCTGCTGATTAATAGTTATATTAGACAGTATCTGCCTTGGTATTGACACCTCAGTGCTAAAAAACCCTTTCTGGTTGCAATTCAAACTGCTGATCACTGTTCTGAGGCATTTTATTCACTTTTGTTTTTCATTTCTTATTCATGTAACCACAGACTCCTGTAAGTTTATATTTTTTTATACAAAAAGAATGAAGTTAATATTAAATATAGGTGAAATGACAAGTTTTTGGAGACAATGAGTCCAAATACTACATAATTTTGTCTTGGGATTTTGACATGTGAGTACCCAAATTATGGATAAAATCCTTTGTGTACAACATTGTGTCTAAACTGATAATAAAAGAAAGCCAATTCAATGGCATAAAGAAATACTATTCTCAGTTTCCTGGGAAAATGTGGCTAATTTTATCAATAAAAATGTAGAAAACCACCATAATACTATTCCAAAATATATCAGAATGATTTCAAATGTCTTTGCTTTTTGTTCTATCCACAACAATGCAAAAATTACATTAAATATTTTGACCATGATATAATCACATATAAGCCAGTTGTTGATGATTATTGCCAGTTTAGCCTGCCACTGATCTTATATTTAAAATGTGCTCTATGAATTGAAGACTTTTTAATGGTCTAAAAGTAGGATGGACTAGAATTGCCAAATTATGCCAGCTGAGACAATGGTAATTTTCCTCTATCTTTTTGCTGCTATAGGAATCTTTCCAAAGTGGGATTTAAATAACCATCAAAAATGCAGTTTTCTAGATCAACAAAAGTTTGTGATTGTACCTCAGAAAATTTTCTGTGATATAGTAACAGAAACTGAGATATAGTAACAGAAAAAAAATCAAATAAGGTAAGTATTGATTCTTGGTGATGGATTGCAAATGTCTGGTCAGAGTGAAATAGAGGGAAGGAGTTTGTACATACTTTTGTCCCATGATATGTGAGTCACAAGAAAAGTCACTTCAATACTTAATCCTAAAACGTCATTTCAGTACTTAATCTTTTTCCTAACTGAACAAGTTCTCCACCATGCTCTCATAACACAGAAAAAGAAGGGAGAAACAGAACAATTTGCCCTATTAAGTGCAGAAGAGAAATCCCATTTCTTGAAGGTGTGAGATGTTCTAGTATATATGTAAAGTAGAGTAAAATTTGAAAGTATGTGAAGAGATAATTATTGGATGGAAAAAAAGATGCATCACTGCAGGCCCTTAAACAGTGACATCTTTGCCCAGGATTATGTCCTGGGTGTTCATTTGCATCTTAAATCTTTGTGGATATAATCTTGTAGCTCTTTTCAGATTGAAATATTTATATACAAAGCTTATCTCATTTAAATTAAGACTTCCCTTCTAAGCAAGTTCTTCTCAACATGCATGAGAGTTACAGAATAAGCTTATAGAGATTCCAAAGCATTCAAGATATTGAATTGTGTGAAGGGATAACTGGATAAAATCTTGCACTGAACAGGATCACAGTCTGGATGATCTAATGGTCTCTTCTGGCCATAAAAGTAATGAATCTATGAGAAAAGCACTCTGAGATCATATGATGCAAAGCACAATGAAATTGGCAAGTGTTTTCTTGATGTTCCCATTACAAATCCCCTGAGGAATTTTTCTCCCTGTCTTCCTCTCACCACCTCCTCTATCAGATTCCAGAAGAACACACGCTCCATTAGAGTCATTGCTGCTAAAACGATTTGATAGCAGGCTCCACTCAGTCCCATGCTAAATCCAGTGTTTAGGGCTATGGGAGTCTTGACTTCTTAAATGAAGACACATTTCTCCAAGGCATTTTGCACTCTCTTGTTCCTTCAGATTGCTCAGCTAAAGGATTTTTCGGGACTTTATTAGTTATTAATAATTGTGATGATTCATGATTTATTCATAACCATTTATACATTTGCCATATGCTGCCTGCACACGCAAACTGTGTTCATGAAGCACACAAATGTGGCACAGTGCTTCTTACAATTCATACCCAGTAAATAGATAAGAGAAAAAGATTAGTGAAATGCAAAAAAAACTATAAAATATCCTGCAATCCAAATGGCTTCAGTTTGGAACTTTAGAATTAAACTGTGCAGAGTAAAAATTTTTAGCAGTATCAAAACTAAAATAAACAGGAAGGAGAATAGTGTGAAAAGTCAAGTTTGACACCAAAACTTGGACCTTATTCTATTTCTATTCTGCCTCCCATAATGATAATTACAGGGAGTAAGAGTAAATCCACTCATCTGGTAAGATACAACTCAGGACAAATAATGAGAGTATCTGCAGTATCATCTTTGATGTTCTTTTCTTGCTTTCGTATTAATCTAAGTATTCTTCTGCAGTGAAACACTGTAATAGTTGCTTGGACTGAAGGAGAGAGGGAAAGATCTGACATGCAAATCCTTCAAAATGGTTAATAGCAAACCCTGAATAGATAATGTTACTCATTGATTATAAATAAGAGGCTTTTTATGGTGATGTCACTAACCAAAAAGTAATTTCTCATAGGCCCACTATGACACCTTCTTCAGTATGCTGCTCTCCAGATGAAGTGCCTGGCTTTTATGAGAGGGAAGTTATTTAACATAATGCTCTCCTGGTTTTGAGTGAACAAGTTCATTAATGGTGAGGTGTGCCCTGCAGAGGAAATGATCAGTGTCCCAGGGCAGGGTCCCAAGGCAGAAGGGGCAGCTGAGGTCTGACTCACATCTCATCTCACTTTCTGTTGCATTTAGTTGAAGCTTGTGGAACAGAATGTTTAAACTTTTACTAGCAGCCTTGAAAATGAACATCTGAATTTTTACTAACTGGTTGCAATTGCCTACTGTTAGCACTCTGTAGGATGGTCTAAAATACATTCAGGCCCTTGACATGCTACAGAATGCTATAGAGTGCATCCAAGACTCTAAGAAATGTTGTTCCCCCATGGCAGGGTCAATGTTACCTATTTCATTCCTGCATTTTGACTGCCCAACTGTTTCTTGAGGACCTCCACTAACTTTACAAAAATATGAGACAATATCCTCTTTTGTTTGACTTTCTTCAACATTAGAATTTTTTTCCTCATGTGTAAAATAAATATAACTTTTTAAAATTTTATTTCTTTTTCTTCTCACCATGAATTCACATAAGTGATATTTACAGAAATCTTTGACATTCCTAATAGGATTCAAGCGCTTTTTATTCACAGTGCTTGAGAATCCTGAGTGTTATTGGAGGCACCTACCAAATGTAGAAGCCTTTCATTACAAAACTCATAGGAAAAACACCTGTAAGACCTTGAATTTTCACTGCACCGTTTACGTGAATGCAAGTTAGATGATAGTTTTGAAATTCAGAAACTCATGTCTTCATTATGATAGGACTCTGGAGAGAAGTTTTGAAATCACCTTCAACTCTTCATTGATTCCTCAAACAGCAGGTCCAGTCTTATTCTCAATCTGGCAACTTCCTGAATTTCAAATAGTTTTATAGAGAACAAATCTATTACAATTCTGCACTTCTTATCTGAGAAACAAGCAGACCCAAAGAGTTCCAAACTGGACAAAACAACTGTGCAGTTACCCTATTTGTTGCTTCCTTGTGTCCATTAAAAAACAAAAAAAACCCAAACATGAGGCAACGATTATAAGGTGTCATGGTTTAACCCCAGTCAAAAAGACCTAAACTGTGGTCTCAAACTATGGCTTAATAGAAATGCAATGACATTTCACTTTGCATGTCTTCACTAAAAGGCCTGTACAATTATGTTTCAGTGAACGTCAGAGACAAAGGTTTACTTAGACATTTCCTCTCAAGGACCAAAGTTATTAAAATGCCTAGCTTCTTTTTTGTTTCCTATGGTATATAAAAAACACATTTATGATTACCAAAATACATAAAAATAGCAAGAATAATATTTTAGAGGAAAAATTAAAAAGAATAATTGAGATATGTAATTCCAACTCATCAGAAATGGTTTCAACTCATATGCATGTGTGTGGAAAAATGCTATTTCATTATTCATTTGCAGTACATATATAATCATTTCACAAATTCAAGCTGGTCTTCATTTATCATCCATATGATAGTGTATTTCTACATCTTGAGTTGCATACACAGGATGGAGAAGGTTTCATTTAGAATATTTATTTTTTAATATCATTTTGCACTCTGGGAGTTGCACATTAGTTTTAATCTGTTTTAACAACAGCAATGCCAAGATAGAGAAAATAGACAAGATATTTGTGCACTAATTGGGCTTCTTGTTAAGTTATGACTTGGTAGTTTTTAAGAACTTGGCTGCAATGAATTTTCAGGCATTACTGTCTGTTCCTGTCCATGCTAATCAGTACCCTGTAGCACAGTGGGTCTTACATTTAATGGAGCAGCACGGAGCTCTTGCCAGCATTCAAGCAATTGATTCCATAGAAGGGGCACAATATAAATCAAGCACAGAGCAAAACTGCTGTGTTCTACAAGCTTGGAATAAGAGCACCCTTTGTCATATTCAAGGCACTCAAAGACTCTCCTGCTGTGCTTATGTTGATTGTACTTGCTTTATCTTCTGCTCGGGTTTGTTTTTCTCTTCTTTTTTTTTCCAGTGCCTTTAGTGTTGTTTTAATGTAGGCTCTGACCAACCAAAGTTCACTTCTATTTTTTTCCTTCAAAAGTGTGAGAAGGTGAGGAATACGGATTTTTTCCACCTGATTGCTTCTTGCAATTGTTCCTTCCTCATAAAATCACAAAAACAATTTCGTTATCAGCAAAAGACTTAATTTATTTAACCTCACTCAAATTGCACAACTCCTTAAATTCTTGTTGTCTCAACTTGTACATCAGATTTGTACACAATGCATTACTCAAAAAACTGGCTAGTAACCAGATATATAATTGAGAATAAAATGTTAATCAGCTGAGCATAGATAGATAGATAGATCGATCAAATGTCCCAAAAGAGTGTCTACCTGAATACTTGTATTTGATATATTTTATCCATAACCTGCAAGCAAATTACAAAATTATAACTGATGAAGTAGAAGGATAAAACAAAGAAATTAAGACTAATAAAGCATAACTCAGCAATACAATTTTATGCTACTCAGAATCACATTATTCTAAAGGGAGTCAAATGTATCATATAACTAGGAAACAGAGGGGTTTAACCATTCCTACAGAAAATATTCTAGAAAGCAACAGCTTAGAGAACATCACATGCTGTCACACAGACAAAATAAAAATTTAAACACTAGCAAACCACTACAGGTAAAAGTAAAATTTTATGGGGATAAACAGTATTTACTTTTGGTCATCGCACTTGAAGGAAAAGAAAGAGTACTTATTTCTAGTGTTCATGTTTCACTGCTAAAACTGGAAAGTTTTGGTGGTTCAGAAGAAAACTTCAGGAATAGAGGAGGGCCTGAAATAAAAAGCCTAAAAAGCTTAAAATGCCACATCAACAGTGTATCCCAAAAGAGTTTACATGGTAACACAATCACAGTGCATAATAACCACATGGGACAAAGAGAACAAAGTCATAACAGGATGCAATGGCCAAGGAAGGACATTTATTAACAAATAGAGAAATAGTAAAAGCATTTCCTGTTGAAATTATTGCCTCTTCTTTTTTCTTTTGGTTTTTTTTTTCTTTTTTTGATGGGTTTTGTGTTTTTTTGGGGTTGTTTTTGTTGTCTTTTTTAGTTTTTCCCCACAGGCTTCCTGCCAGGTCTGGGAGAAAGCTGAAGCCAGAAAAAAATTATATCAGAACTCAGATGCATATTTTAACAGTGAAATGAATTATTTGCTATTTGATGGGGGAAATCCTGGGTTTTCCTGGGAAAATTTTTGCTGGGAGGAAGTCTAATGCAATTAAACCTACGTAATGTTAGCATTGATATCTACATCTGAGCTCTCTTTTTTTTACCTAGAAAATCTTTGTATTCATGATTCACCTTCCATGGTTTAGAAATCTGTCCTGTACATTAGACCCAGTGTAATGCAGTGCCTACACCTTAGATACCCAGACCATATATATGTGTTTGACTCAGACATCAACTGTAAGACACATGACTCATCACTTCTTTAAATTAAGTCAGTTCATCAGAAGATCTGGTCTTGATAAAAACAATAATTGGAGAAAACTATGGGATTTGTGATATTCAGGACCCCAAATCAGCATTGACTTGTGCGAGCTTAGCAGATGTGAATGTAAGAACTCCCTAAGGATCTTAACTTCTTGAAGGTAAGAAGGATGAAGAAAGATCTACCTATTATATTTGTTTGATGCTTCTTTTTTCTTGTCAAATGTCAAAGCTACATCTCTCTTCTAAATCTGACTATATGTGATTGCAGACATTCTATATAGGATTTCTTTTTTAAAGTGAGATGAACAGAGAGGGGGAAAAGCATTCTTTCCTGCTGATATTTCTGAGAAAACAAGAAAAAATGTCATTCTAGATTTACAACATTTTTACCTGAGCCTATAGCACTAGAAATAGATAAAAAATTCATGGTATAATTTTTTTCTCAGGGCTGTTACTGGAAAAGAAAATTGCCAGTTTGTGAATTATGAGTCTGTAGATGGGGCCAAATTTGTCTTGTATTCACACCAATGGAACTTAATTGAAATCAGTGAATTTGCACTAATGCAACCGTGAGCAGAAATTGACCTCTTGTGCCTGCTGGAACACATCCCAAAAGCCACTTGACTTACTTGAGCTTAAGCTTTGCTCTGCATGAATGTCTACTGTTTTACTAGCAGTAAGTTATGTAATATTCATGGTTTAATGGTGCATATTCTACTAATAGACTGGGTAGATGCCAGCAGACTACATCCAAGCAGTACTACACATTTGCTTTGTTGACCTCTGTACTCATTCAATCACATGGAGTAGTTACAGCTGGGACTCCAGTAAGGAATTCCAACTTCCAAAATGTTCCCACTGCCACTATGCAAATGCTAGCAAAGAGCCTCTGTTGTAATTAGCCTAGATTTCCTTACAATATCTAGTTACAAAGGAGTACCATGAATATTCATGGCCAATTCATTTGAATTACGAACATTCATGAATAAATCATTTGGCTGAGAACAGGGTACCGTATGTTGCATTTCATGGCTCCTGTGATTTATTCCATAGTGTTACAATTTGTAATATTAGCAGCTATCATAAAGTTTATTTTTCAAGCCTTCATTTCCAGCTGTGACCGTGGCACTCTGGGGATCAGATAAGCCTTTTCTTATACCCAGTAAGGTCAGATCACAGCCTAAACACATAATGCAGATTTACTGCTCTTCTACTACACATTCTCATTAGTGCTTCTGCAAGGTGCCTTTGTTCTCTGGGTGTATGACACCAGCCTCAGACAAAGAGGGAATGCTTTCAGCACAGTTTCTGGGCTGGCACTGAGAAGGGAGACACAATGCTGGAGGAAGCAGTGTGTCCAGAGACTTTGTGCAGTGTCCGTCCCTGGGGGTTTTCCAAGGTGAGATTGGTTAAAGCCTTGAGCAACACAAGAACAGGTGTGATGTTAATACTGAAATCTGTGAGCTAAGTGGTTTCTATATGGCCAGCAGTAAGGAAGCAGAAAGTTACTTATATTAACAAAATTTATCATATTTCTATTTTTGTGCTGTCATAAGAGAAGTCAAAGAGTATCCATACAGTTTATTGTAATACCATCCTTTAGAGAGAGGGCCATTCACTTTTTCTTGTATCTTGTCTATTATCTTCAAGTACAGCAATTCTGCATTTTGGCATTCTTAGAAATGACAAAATTAGCAATGATTTATTCATTACTTTTGCTGGTCATTAGTTGAGTTTGAAAGGGAGAGACAACATCACATGATCAAGCACTGCTCAAATGGTGGAGAGCAAAATTAGGAGACTGAGAGATTCACAGGCAATAACCACTTATTAGTAATTGAGTTCCTCTCATGTGGTTGAATAATAAACAGACGCAAGGCAACCAAGACCTCATTATCAATAATATTTGAGCCAGAAAAGAGAATATGTGTTTCTGAATAAACTAGCAAATATGTGAGGCTTAAGCATTCCCTGTTAACTGTGTAACTACAGAAGAACAGAGTTAGTCCATGTTGTTCTATAAATACTTCATTTGGGTATGGTATCATAGCCTGAGAACAACTTGCTTGCTGACAGGTATTGCCATCTATATTCTACTTGCAAGAAATAGAGATGCTTCTGTTAAAATCAAGTGTACGCTGAAAAAAAAAAAACAAAAAAAAACCCAAAAAACCTCAACAAATAAAAAATAACACACCACCTCAAAAGCTAACAAAAACATATCACAAAGCAGTTATAAGATGAAGGGAAAAAAAAGAATAGTGATTTATAGAGTTAAAAGGTCTATGCATAGAATGTGGGAAACAAGAACTCGAACTCCTGATTAACACTGGCAATTACTATCTACCCTAAGACCCGCTTGGAATAACTCCCATAACAAATTCCTTTCTAATCAAAGTCACAGTTCGTAGATCGCTGATGTTATGGCCTTTTAATGCTTCTGTGCTATGAAATGAAGATTCTGATATGGCATTTCTGGTCATAATTTCATGAGTCTCAGACATATAATAGCTGGAAAGAAGATAACTTGTCATTGATAAGAGTTTGAAAAACTGTATTAGAAATAGAAAAAAACCCAAAACAATGAAAACAGAAGAGCTGGTTTTGTATCTTATATAATTTCCTTCCATGGCCACTTAGCAAACATATGGAAGAGAACAGTGGTTGAATTATTTGAATTAGAAGGAAAACAATAATAGAGAATGAAGCCAAACACATGATAGGAAATCACAATCAGTACATCTGAAAGAAATCCAAGAATGACTTGGCCTTCTGTCTGAGTTCACTGAACTTATATTTACAGAGGTTAATTCTTTTAGTATATGTTTTGATTAAAGAAAATCCAAAAATTATAACATTGATTTTCAAATTATAAAAAGACTGTTCAGATGTAAAATAGGGATGATATAAACTGAGGAAATTCTGCCTTTATTGGCTTTCTGTGACAGCTGAACTGATTGCGAATGTGAGAATAACAGGTCATCTTGCAAGCAGGCTGGATTCAACATAAAAATAAAGTGTTTCACATATTGAAATACAGAAGAAGCCCCTGCTTTCAGAACATAAAATTTTAAAGAACTGAGAGATCTATGCTTTGAAGATACAGAGGTCTGTTATTGCTGTTCCTTAGTCTCCTTCACATTTTGGAAGAGACTTGACTTGTTGATTAGCCAAACAGTTGACCTTAAATTTACTCAGGTCTTTGGGAAGACCTAATTTCTAAATTCTGCATAATCAGAGTTCAACAGCAGGGCATGACAAGGCACCAGAATAAGGCAGATTAGACTAGAGTAGAAAAGACCAAGGGTAAACATAACAGACTTCAGTACGTAACAGCACTAGAAAAAGCAAAATAAGAAAATGCTTCCAATATATGCTAGAAATAAATGGCAGTTTCAGTAAGGGCAAGGCTGTACATTAGGAAAATATTTTTAAATAGGGACCTTTTAAACTCACTCAAAATGGGAAAAGAACAACCTTTTACTGAAATGAGAAAAAAGTAATGAACAGATATAGTGGTGTCATCTAAATGACAAACAAACCCTTTTTGCCAAAGTTTGTGAAGGAATAAAACCACTTTTTAAAACGTTTAAAAAAATATACTCTTTGTAGTTATGAAGGTAGTTGTTACCAAGTGTTTTTTAATTTTTTTTCTTTTTTTTTTTCTTTTCTTAAATTATATGTGCTATAATGGAGTAGATCTGTCTGCCCCAGTCTGTCTGTCATTATTTCTTGGGGGACTCCTTAGTAGATCTCCCTCATCTTACACTGAACCTTCCCAACTTTCCCCTCAAATATATCTGAAAAAATTGTTGTACCTGGTAGTTGACTTATGGTTGAAGGCAATCAGTATTCATATTTAAACTGAGTAAAACCTTAAACAATTGCAGGGTACTGCCTGAGGGAATTGGTCTCACTGGAATCAGGTATCAAAACAGCTGATGAATCTTAGGAGAAGAAAAGGCTTACAACTAAAAAGCAATGCTCGATATTTTAGTAAGATACCAAATCCAAACAGAAGGTACACTGTCTTTTTGGGGTTTTTTTACAAGAGGATGTAGTGCCCCCAGGTTAAAAAAAAAAAAAAAAAAAAAAAGCAAAAAACCCCAAACCATACCAACCAAACAAAAAAAAAAAAAAACAGAAAAAGACTGAATAAGAGAATTCTTCCCAATTTCAAACATGACCTGTCAGACCAAAAGCAAGGTTGAAATCAGACATAAAAAATACTTCTAAAAGTGCTGTATTTTTTACACTTTTTAAGACTTGAACTTGGGGTGAGATGACTTTTCAAAAGGGTAAATTTTTCAGAAAATCACATTTTTAAGAGCTTTTTTTTCTTTTTATTTCTCTTGAAAGCTTGTTTATTCTATTATGAAGCCCAAATGCCAAGCCTAAAGATACCCACGTCTCATGAAGAAAGCAATTTGTGGGAAGGAAGGAAGGAAGGAAGGAAGGAAGGAAGGAAGGAAGGAAGGAAGGAAGGAAGGAAGGAAAATATTTAAGGAACTAGCTACAGGGCTTAGAAGGTGTGGACAACAGAATCCCACAGATGAGTAAAGCCTGGAAATTAGCTCCAGGAATCCAGTTAGAGTAGTCAGAAAAAAATCTGAGTTGAGATCCACTTACTGTGAGCTGGCATTACAGTACAATTTTAAGTTTTGATGTGCGTCCAATAAACCATGGAGAAAGACGGCCTATCCCATTTCCAGATGGATCTGAGCTTCTTTGTTCAGCTAGATTAACAACAACAAGGCTCTTAACAACAACAGACTAAAGAACCAACTGCAGTCTCCAAGTCATACCATAAAACATGATCTTATTACTGAGACTGCTTTTGTTGTAAATGGCAGAGGGATGGTAACAAACAAACAAGCATGGCTGGACGTTAAGAAATGCCTTCCTTCTCTCATCCCAAATATTCCTCTCTTTTAACGTCACTCTGCAATTTCATTGAAAGAGACGTTTTGGGATTTTTGGATGGAAAATTATTATGATGCAGAAAATTGTTTTAACTTAAGGATGAGGAAAAGTTATGGTGAGGAGGTGACATATTTCCTTAATAATAGGGTGCAAATGATTCCGTGCATTAGTGATCAGAACATAAATTGGTATGAGTCTCCTGCCAGAGAAAAGAGACTGCTACTTGATTCTAAACTTTCCTGTTCCCACTCTGCAAAGTACGTTAAATGAGCCCTGATTTATATTGGCTCTGATTTACATTTGGCACTACTCTGGCACCTAGCATTACAAAGAGCTTTAAACTGTGAGTGAATATACAGCTCACTGTAATTTAAGAACATTTTGAGGTCATTTTATGCTGGCAGAGTGTAAGATATTTGGGCTTCTGGTGTCTAGACTAACAGGGCAAAAAGGCCTCCTACAATTCTGACAGAGCGAAGATTGATGAAAAAAAGAGACAAGCTGCCACCTCACCCTCACCCCAACACTTAGCATCAGGAGAAGCATCTGAGCCAGGCAGCTGGGCCATGTGACCCCATGGACAGGAACAAAAACTACTGCTGCTCAAAGCTGTGTCAGACAGACCCAGCATTAAATCCACCCTGGGCACAATTCTGATGACCCTGAAGATGCTGACAGCTACTGAAGAGAAGATGGGATTCTGAGTTGTAAAACTATTCCTAAGGCCTGGAATAGCTTCCTACTGAACTAACAATATTTGTATGGCTATTAAACCAAGATTACCAAAATTAATAATAGTAATAGCAATAATAGTAATAATAGTAATAATAATAGTAATAATAGTAGTAGTAGCAGTGGAATCCTGCTTCTTGTTACTTTTATTTCCTGACACTGAAATAATATTCGACTATCATGTAGGAGCAATGATATTTAAGATATATCAGATATACTGAAGATATCGCTTATATATCCCCCAAGACAGGTGGATCCCTGCCCCTGGAAAAGGGCTTGGAACTAGATTATCTTTTAGGTCTCATCCAACTCCAGATATTCTATGAGTCTACAGTAAAAATAATACAGCTTTGAGTCATTCTTGACCTCACGGATCTTAATTTTGTTCTTTTTATATTATGAAATTCTCAGTTGTAACACTGCTTGAAAATATTTAATGTTTGTTTTTAAATAAATACAGGTTGCATACTCAAAAACTGCACATTTTTATTCCATTGAAATTTAAATTGTTTCCTTTTATGTCTGAGAGTTGTAAAAATAAATCAAAAGAAAAGTGTCAAAACATTAATGGATGTAATCTTGCTGTTCTGAGGCTATTTTTCTCTACTGGATAGAACAGCATTATTCAATCATAACTCATATTAGGTCACTTCAGATGATGAGGGTTTCTTTCAAATGAGACCTGCCTTTCATTCCCACAAGGAAATAGTTCAGCTCTTTCCATCCTTCCATGAAGAAACAAACTAATACTCAATTAGATCTATACTTTTCTTCATCCCAGGTTCAAGAGTATCCTTTTTAGTCTTTAAACCCTTTAAAATTGACTACAAATGTTCTGGCACATCAGGGTTAGTTGAAAAAGGAAAAAATACACATCTGAATCATAGTTTTGTAAGCATTTCTTCATTTTACCATATGATCAAATGGCTGTTATGAGTATCAATAAATAAGCGTAATGCAAGTCAAATACTGTCCATACACTAATAAATCATCTGACAGAAAACCTATTCAAATTCTACAACAGCAGCAACACTCACAGCTATACAATAAAATATGACATATAACTCACAACTTGGAACTCCCAGATGTATTTCTCCACTATTCACAGTCTCATAATATCCAATTACTTTTACAAATGCAATAGCAAAAAGTTATGCCAAGCAACTTTACATGTTTGTATCCACTGAGGATTTGTTATAAAATTGCCAATCTCAAACACGTCCTTAATCTCATTAAAGAGTTATCAATTCACCCGGGGAACTTTGGCAAAATTAAAGGTTTAGTTTCCTTTATGATATGACTGCTATTACTTTGTGTCTTGAAAAGGAACTTTTATTGGAGGATCTCAAAGCAGTTTACAAACTTTAATAAATTAAGCTGCTTATCTCATTTGTCACATAGATAAGCATTATTATCCCACCTTTGTAGATACAGTCAAGTCAGGTATAGCAGTCCATAAATTTCTTCATAAGGGTAAGCATTCTGTATAGCAATACTTACAGATTGTGACAAAAAATTAAATTTCCCAGAAAGCTGTGGTATTTAATATCAAACATATTTTTATCATGAATAAACATGAAACAAAATATCAAGTTCAATTTGTAATTTGGCATCTGACTCTGAAATCAAAGTGTATCACCTTGAGAAAAACACCTTTTTTTTCTTCCAAAAATATTGTAGGAAAGAAGCCAATCATTACTTTTTCTTTCATGACTAAAAGAGTGAGCAACTAAGCCAAATAACAAAACACTATCTATCCAAGATGCCCGGTCATAATAAATTATAGTTTTATCTTCCAGGCCCTTAGCCAAAATTATCCACAGACTATAAAAATAAAAAAAAGCAGCATAATATTTTCACCATTTATTTATAAAAAGCTTTAAGAGTTGCAGAGCACTGGGAATGGAATGTTATGGATTAGGTTATGTTTTACAACTCTTCACATCGGATTTTTTTTTTTCAATGAAAAGCTTTCTATAAACTTTATCAGTGTTTCTGGTTCTCCTCTGGAAAAACAATTTAAACTGTACAAGCTTCTATTCTGTCACTTCAGGTTCTTCTGGTGGTCTTGCTGCCTTGTCATTTAAGTCTTCTGGTCAGTCACCTTCAGAGAGAGTTGAAAATGATGGGTGGTCAGAGGAAATGAGAGGACTTCTTATGGTCTTGGTTAATCTGCCACTTTAATTTTAAGAATAAAAAAGTAGTGTTAAAAAATCAGATCTTTCTTGGGTTTTACTCCAACAGTAACCAAAATTAGCAGGGTTTAAGGACAGAGCAGTTACAGGCAATGCTTCACCATCCACAACACTTAATTTTTATTCTGTGCACTGAATCTATCATTGCCTAAACCCAGTGAAGCCCCAGTTCCAGGTGATACCTTCAGGGGTCATTTAATAGAAAAAGAAACGATCCTCAGAAGGCTGGTCCTGAGGACCAAAAAAAAAAAAAAAAAAAAAAAAAGGGAAAAAAGAGGGAAATGTGTGGACATTCTTCACTTAGAAATTAACTGTAATATTAAGTGAGGCAGAGTAGCTGACCTTAGCTCACTGACCAGTGAATTGGCCTGAAATGTAGAAACCAGATCCACAGACTTCATGTATTAATTGTTTGGTTGTCATTACAAACTATGTCGACCTTAACATAAAATAGAGAGAAAATAACCACTAGGGTAACCGAAATACATCAGCTACATCCCCCTAAAATCAAAGCTTCGGAATGGGGATTTAACAACTTGCATGCTGAAAGCTCCTCAAACACAAGATTCCAGATTGTGCCTTCACTACCTGTCTTTTGGGTGGACTGCACCTCCTGACACTGTGTGTTATCTACTTGGAAGTTCCTGGTTCTGATTTTCATCATTCACAGCTTAGCCTAGGATACAACTTGATTTAATTTCTTACCTGTGAGACAATTATTATTATTTAGGTATCCTTGTGCATATCCACCATTTGAAAACTTGTTGCCCACAAATTTAAAAAGCAACTGTATTTTTTACAGAATGCTGTTATTACTTAGATCAAAAATTTAGACACTTTTATGTTTAAGTCTGCATTTCTAGACCTTGGACTATTGCAATTTCTTTATATTGGCTTTTCAGAAAACCTATTTGGTTCATTTCTGTCAAGGGGACAGGTATAACTTCTCTTGGCAGAAGTCAATAGTTGTTTTTCGTTTCCTTGCATCAGCTGGAAAAAGCCCTGGATCCATTTTGCAATTCAGTGACTAATCCTGAGGGGTCCGAGAATTTCACAGCATGGACCAAAAAGCACCAAAGTGCTTTGGGTCTGTATCATCCAGAATACATATTTTCTGCTCATGAATTTGCTTAATCTTTTCAACTACACAGAGAGAGAGCTACTTAGAGAATTCTGTGCTCCAGTCCAGTGTCTCTTCATGCAATGCATATTGTTCAGCTGGTTCTCTGTGTGAAATGGCCCTGCTGGCCAAGAAGCCATTGCCATCATGCTGGAAGACAAGAGCACTCAATGTAGAGTATGAGTGATTAAGCATTTCTGTCCACCCATTAGCACTCGGACCTTTTATTTGGTGCTTGAAGAGTCTTTTTATTTTCCTGCACTTAAATCTTTTACCAAACCAGATAAGCTTTGTCTGGTGGGACTCTTGATAAGATGGGAGATACATGGCTTTAGCTTGATAGATTCAGGACAACAAGCATTTGTCTTTTCCTATTGTTCTTTCATTGACTGGAAGGTGTCAGTGGGTCATGTGAATCTTTCTCCATCTGTCCATATATAAATGGGCATTCCTTTGTTCTGACTTTCATATTCATATCTCAGCTGTGTATGGAAAGTACAAATATTATGCTTTGTTTTTATCAACAACATTAGCATAAGAAAAGTGCTTGAAAAACACATAAAAATTCACCTCGAGTCTCTTGTACTGTAGGGTCTTGACAGCAATGCCATTTATGTTTCTATCCTTTCTCAACCAGAAGTTAAAGCTCTTAACTGTGAGATTGTACTGCTTAGTTTGAAAGCTTTTGCGAGCCTCTGTAGTATAATAATTTTACTTTAGGGAGCATGTAATTTTAAGTTCTTGCATAACGCCACACATTTTTATGGTATTACTAAAGTTTGTAATTTTATTTCCCTGTGACAATTAAGTGCACACCAATATTATGGAATTTTTCCCTCCATCACAGTTGAATGAAATTGGAATGGAGTATTATACGGTAGGTTGGAAGTTCTGATCTCTGGAAATGTTAAAGGTTTTCTAGTTCCCTGGTTACGTATCCATTTCACACATAACCAAATCCATCAATTTGTTCATTTTTCCCTTCAGCAACCTACAAGCTGTAACTAGAAAAATGTAACAAAAAGATATTCGATGTGTACTTTTTATCCAGTCCCTTTTTTTACAGGTACAGCTCACAGTGCTAAAGGAAATTAACTTTGATGTTTCACAGATTACATTTGTCAAAATGCACCTTATTTTAAACACTTGACTGCTCTTAGAGGCCCCTACAGACCCATAGGGTAAATGTTGTCTTGCTGAGGTGAGATATACTTCATGACTTGACCTGCTGCCAAAGTCAAACTCCAAGTCAAAACACACCTAAAAGTCAATCTTGGTGTAAAGCAAAGAAGATCCCATGTGTCACTGCAGTGCGTTTAGGATGAGACAGAGAAAAATTGTTGGTGCTATGACATGAGCCTTTTCTAGCTGTAAGTCAGACCACATCTCACGTAACCCCCACAGAATTCAGGCAGAAAGCCTGTCATAATTCCAACTTTTTAAAAAATGCTATTTTTAGTAAAGACAGTTTCAAGGAACCATAGAACAGCTTGTGCTGGAAGTGACCTTAAAGATCATCCATTTCCAACCTTCCTGCCGTGGGCAAGGACACCTTTCACCACTCCAGATTGCTCAAATCCCCATCCAGCCTGACCTTCAACACTTCCAGGGAGTAACCTGTGCCAGAGCTTCACCACTCTCACAGTCAAGAATTTCTTCCTTATACCAAATATAAACCTCTTCTCTTTCAGGTTAAAGACATTCACCTGAATGTCTTTAACTACACGCTCTTGTAAATAATCCCTCTCCATTGTTTTTGTAGGTTCCCTTCAGGTCCTGGAAGTCTACAATTTGGTCATACTGAAGTCTTCTCTTCTCCGGACTGGACAATTCCAATTTTCTCAGCCTTTCTTCATATGAGAGGTGCTCCACCCCTTCAATCCATGTCAAAAGCTTCACAAATTCCCTTGTTTCAGCTCTTGGAGAGTTTTTTTGCCACAGAAACATCTATTTTTCTCTTTCTGATAAACCCATTAAAAAAAAAG
The DNA here is from genome assembly GCF_047830755.1 of Zonotrichia albicollis. Classification (NCBI taxonomy): domain Eukaryota; kingdom Metazoa; phylum Chordata; class Aves; order Passeriformes; family Passerellidae; genus Zonotrichia; species Zonotrichia albicollis. The sequence continues at coordinate 83,932,563 of NC_133821.1, forward strand.
TTTAAGCAATTTGTTAATTTTGTACATAATTTTTATACTAGTATCTCAGATAAAACATTATAAATTAAATTCTGCATACTCATATTATTTTTCTGGGAGGGGAAAATATGCTGAATTGCTTTTACTTACAGAAAAGAATGTAACAGTTATATTGTCCTGTAAGGCCAACCTCATATGTTAGGCCATCAAATCACAGATATTGTAGAAAACAGTACCAGGTCAGGTTTAGACATTGTTTTTCCAGTCATTATCTAGCCATCACATACATTATTCAGAATAATCAATTATACTATGAAAAATGAATAAGACTTTTCCTCTGGGGTGCATTCGCACCTCCAAGCTAGCTAATCTTATACAATCTACTGTCAGAAGAAACAAAAAGAACACAACAACTAAACCCAGGGAATACAAATCTCTGGAGAAATATTCCTGTAAATCCATTTTAAATATATACTCTGCCTAAGGCTGAGATGTATATACATACACATATACATACATATATATGTTAGGGACTTAATTGACTATAGTGAGACAAAAACTGGGGTATTGGATTCTTTTATAGCAGTGAATACCCAGAAATATTGAAGGTGTTACACCATCTTAATTAAAAACTGGAACAGATGAGAGGAAATTAGACTTTTAGGTGGCATTTTATCTCAGTTATGTCTGTTATTATGACCTGAGGATGACTTATTCTACTTGCCTCCCATCACAGTATATAGAAAATCTAATAGCAAATATGACTGTATATGCAATATAAGCATAAATATTGTTTGCAAAAAAAACCAAAAAAGTAGGATTTCTGAATTAAATTAACAACAATAATTTACAGGAATACTGAATGACAGAGTTCAGAGAAGGCATCTTCTGAGTTTTCAAGCCCTTTTTTGTCTTTTCTGTCCTTCTTGTCTTTTGCCTTTTCTGCCTTTTTTTGTCAAATATATCACATCATGTTTCTGGGATGTTTAAAACAAAGACTTTTCCCATACTGGCCATTTTGAAAGGTTGTTGAAGAATCTCAGTTTATATATGGTTAAAAACACCTTTCTGATTATCGGTGCTGATGTGTTCATTGCAAATTTATGCTTATTTTCTCATATAGGCATCACACCTGATTTGTCACCTGTAAATAACAATAAAAATCTTTCTTTTCTCTTCCATCTTCAACCTAATGGACATAACACTTTCAGCTTGAAGTAATAAAATACAGCGTCCTTTCACTTTTTCTTTTTGTCCCTCTCCAGATAGAGAAAATAATATTTCCTAATTCCTTTGGCTATGCCTTACACACTTTGAGTCACACACTTCCACTTGTACATTATTTTGGGATCAGATAACATGTAGAAATATTTTTCGTCCTCACTTATTTCCAAAGGTTGGTCTCCAAGTAATGCAGATAATCTTGGTATTAGTGTAAAAGTGCACACAGATATATTAAATTTGCCTCTTTTCTGTGAGTTCAGTCCTCAAAGTGATCCAGTTTCTCCTGTATGATATTTTCACCCCCCACTACACATATGATGCCTCTCATCATAATTTCAAAACTGAATTTCATTAATTCATACCTATTTTGCACAAAGTCCTTAATGAAAGTACTTAATAAGATCAATCCCAAGATCAGCATTTAAAGAATCTAGAAGTAACTTTTTCCCATTCTGAATTGTCCTCTTCTAATAATATCCATTTTTATCCCTTTTACCCAGCCTATTTCTCTACAATTTTTGTTCTAATCCCTATGTTACCTGCTTTAACTAGTAGTATAATATCTGGCACCATATCAAATGATTTACTGAAAACCAGACAGATTAGATCTACTATGTGTCTTTTAATTAGAAAATAAGGTATTTTATCACAGAAAGATATCAAGTTAGTATGACACCATCTATCATCATAAAACCTCACAATATTTTCACCATATTATCCAATTGCTGTCATGTCTTTATTATTACTTTAAAAATACATTGAAAAAGTCTATCCACTATGGAAGACAGGCTCTCAGAGTAGCACCAATGTAAACATATTATTTTCTCCTTTCTGATGTGTAGAATATTCACATATGCACCAAAACAACGTTTCAAGAAATATGAACAATTCATTCCTCTTTTATATCTATGAGTGTGCCTGATGAAAAAACAGTTTTCCCAGTAACTATGTGATCCATGTGAATATGTTCCCTTTTTTGAATTTTCCTTGAAGCTACGAGTTCAAATGATTCAATCTCTCTACATACCATGGAAGTGCCAAAGATGCCTTCAAGGCTATATATTTGTCTGAAACTAAAATAACTGAGGCAAACCATTTCACACAGCTGCAGATGTCCACCACTCATAAAAAATAACATGTAAATTTCTAAATTACTTCAGTATTTTTCGAAGTGTTATGTACAACTTCTCCTGGACCAGAGAGAGAAGCAAATTCCAGTTGTGCTAGCCTACCTCCTTTGTAGATGTTTTGGTTAATTAATTAATAAATAAAATTTAAAAAGTGACTGTCAGATAAAAGCATCCATTAACATACAAATTAACAATGGATTTATCAGATCTTTCACCAGTTAGTGTTCATTCAGTCTCCCAGGCCACAGAACCATGACTGACGCTATGATATGAGCCAAATTCTGTAACTGGTTAATCATCGCCTTCAGGGAAGTTGGCAATAAACAGAAGGGAAATGCAGTCTCAGGAACTCTCCTTTTACAAACCAGAAATTTTGAAAGTTTTTTTAGAGTATTTCAGTGAGTATTTCTCACTGAATTTCTGATTCAGGTCAGGCATGGAATTTTTAGGAATAGGTATTTTATCAGTCATTTGTAAATTTTTCATCCATTTCTTTTTTTTAAAAAAAAACAAACATGCTAACTGAGGAAAAAATTTCCTAAACTCCATAACTATATTCCCTAATGGCTTTTTTCATTGAATTATTTTACTGCTTCATAAAAAAATTGTTCTCTTGCCTTGAATCCCAGTGCTCATCCATGGCCTGGTTTCACACACTGGGACGCTCTTTATTCCACTAAGATGCAACATGAGAATTTTGCAGCAATACAGGTCCCAAAAAGAGAGAGAACATGAATACTAGAGGAAAGGAAACACAGTTTCTATAAAACATCTATGCATTTCTTTGGTATAGAAAAGTTTGAACCCAAGATTTTACAAATGTCACTATTCAAAAATTTATGGAAAAATTAACTATATAGGAATGGTAAAAAAAAAAAAAAAAAAAAAAAAAGAAAGAAGCGGAGATATTACAAACTTACTTCTAAGTTTTATTCCTATTTTGTCATTATTTCTTTATTTAAAAAAAAGAACTGTTTTTTTTTTTTTTCTACAGCTGTCTTTCTGATTTAGGCATGTTACTCTTACCTTCATTTTAGATGATGGTTTCCATAATCTGTCTCTCTTTAAGCAGTAGAAAGAGTTTTGAAAGCCTGGAATGATCAGTTCAAGACTATGCAGCTTACTTAAGCAAATAATTTATCTTTCTAGTAACTTTCAAAAGGCACTGACTTTTCTCCATTTTATGGAATGGAAACTAAAGAACCTGTTTTAGTTTAATTCCCCTATTGGGACACCTAAACTAAGGAATTAATTAGATTAATTTCAGCTGTCTCTTATTTTCTATCGTTATTCTATATAAATGTGTATTTATTCTAAATAAATATATTCATGAACTAAAACATGCAGAGGCTTTGATGGAACAGAGCACTTGATGGCATGCTGAACTTCAAACACATGAGCCATAGCTCAGAAGTCAGAGGGATTTTTTCTGCAAATGCTTCAGTGGACTAGAGACAGCATTTAAGAGCCAAGCCTTGCTATTACAGTACAGTACATTAACCATTGGAGAATATGCCCAAGTTTTACATTTTCTGCTTTATAAGGGGTTTTACTAGAAAAAGTTAAATGGCCTTTTCAGCTGAAACTCTGTAGGGCTAAGAAGGCAAGCCCTTCTGCGCATACCATATTAGTTCTATTAAAATGATCTGAAATACATGAATTTCCAGTGACCTGTCTTCAAGCATCTTGCCAAAAAATGTCACAATTAGCAGCAGACTCCTGCTGAGGGTTTGATTACACAGTAAGGAACTAACTTTGCACCTCTGGAAATTTGACTTTGACTGAAAATGTCTCTGTTGGTCTCAGTTTATTCCCCACTGAGTACATGTTCATACCACAATATCAGCACTAAATTTAGCATGAGGAATGCAGCAGCTCCTAGGAAAGGGAGCATGAGGAAGAGAAAGGGAAACACCCAAGATCAGTCCTTAGGCTGAAAATTGCATCATACAGGGATTAGTGCCCTATAAAAGAAATGAAAAAATGACAAACAGGTAGGCAGACAACTGGAAACTAGTGAACAGACAAAACTGTTACCAGAAATTTGGAGTAAAATGGAACGAGATCTCCACCATTCTGCACCAAATGGAGTAATGCTAGTTCCTGATGCCCTTGGAAAGTGCCACCTCCACTTCTAAAAAGGATTGCACTTTTATAGACAGGGCACTGTAATGTGTTGACTTAAAGAAGGAATTTGAGGAATAAGTCTAGTAAGTCTTGTGTTTTATCAAATTACTAAGCACGAAGTTAGCTGCCAGAAATTCCTGTATTGCTGTCTTCCTTCTGCTGCAATCAGGAAATCCTGCACCTTAAACTAGTATGTAGCAAAAAATATCTTGAGACAACCCTTTTTCGTGTCACATTTAAAAAGCTCTAATAGCATTGAGCTGTTATGAATCAGATTAATCCTTTTAATTCACTGGGAGACACACATGCCCAGTTGCCACTTGAAGTTTTAGATCCTGAAGAGCCCTGAAAACTCAGAAACAGTATAGTCTCCATACGCTCAGTTATTCATAGTGTCTTATGTACCTGAGCATGTACTGAAGGACTTGAGGTCCTGATGTCTCATAGAACCTGTTGAAAATTAGAAGCTCTGTAAGGACAGAGCCCAGTTCCTTGATGTTTATAATAATAAGTCTTACAGGTCCCCCTTCAGGAGAGAGATCAATTGTCATTAATTACTTTCATCCACCATCTAATCTAATTTGAAAATAAATCCTCAAAAGTCCTCTGAAGAGACCTTACTACCATCAGGATTGCTGTCTATTCTAGATATTTCTTGCTGAAATACAGTGGACCTCTTTCCTCACTGAGAATTTTTTTTTTTCAATTTCCTGAACCCTGTATGATTTTTTTCTTAGCCACTATGGCTTAGAGACTGTTTCTTGACTTTTTTGTTTTTCCATATATTGCCTGTGACGTATATTCATTGAATCACTAAAGTAGTAGAGAAGGCAAAGAGTGCCCCTCAGTTCAGTGGTTGCTTGTTGGGAGAGTGAGTTTGCTGATAGAAAGGTGAGCTCAGATGGTGACAAATGTACTCCACACAAACCAAACCTCAGCACGGTCCCACATGTCTCTGGATTCTACAAACACTGAGGTGAACAAAGCCTGCAGAAGAGGATTTGTGCTTATCTTTCAAGCTCAAATCCAGTGAATAGGCAGTCAGTCATAGATATTGTCACATCCACCATCAGCTTTGTTTCCATTTGAAAGATTTAGGGGTAGCAAGAGCTTTTCCTGTGGTCATGCAATTTTTTTTAGTGGCCAGTGTATGCTGTGCTGTCATGAAGGGTGTCATGTGGTCCTGTGTCAGAACTTCCACTCTCATTCAGCATCCCAGTTTGGGTGTCACCTCTGTGGGACCATTGTCAAAGGCAGCCTGTGTGAGATGTGCCACGTCACAGATAGAAAGAGAATCTGCATTGTAAGAATCTGTGCAATACAACACTGCATGGCCATGAGACTCTTGCCTGTAGAGCCAGAGAGTGTCTTGAGGAATTTCATTCACTGTTGAAAACAGAGCATCCTGCATGCAACCTGTGAAACAGAAGTTTAAGTACAAGCACACAAAAGAGGAACCTGAATTCAGGTCTGCCATTTCCCAAATGGATGTGACAGCTACTATCTCCTTAGTTAACATTTCTCCCAGAAATGTGACATGAAGTTATTGGCTTTTCCTCATGGCTTTATGAAATGGCTTTCTGAATGATGTCTGCTCTTACTTTAACCCTTCAGTCTGGAACTCTGCTGATGCTTTGTTTTGGGGAGTTAGGGGCTAACTCAGGAATTTTTTTGGGCCCTGGAAGCTTCCTCCTAGCACTAGGATCATACCTTCTTCTGCCCTTGTCAGCATCCTGAAGGATAAAAGCTGGATGTTCTCTATTACTGACATGTTCAAGACTTACAACCAGATATAGCCTGACTGGCTGAAGGCTTCATGAATAATTATGGCAGATATAGCACAGCTCTGTACTTTGGTCTAGGCTGTTTTACCAGCCTCTCCTTGCCGGATCAAATTTTCCTACTAAAAAAAAAAGCATCCTTCAGTTCATTTAATTTTTTTCAGAACAATCGGATTTTTCCTACATTAATTAGCACATTTTGTTTTATGAGTCTTACATGGAAAGAAGCTGGGGAATTATTTAGCTTAAGAGAAAATATTAGCACTTGTCAAGATCTTTGCTGCTGCTGTTGTTGTTGTTGCTGTACTATGCTCTATTAATGCAGATGAGCAACAAATATGCTTCTATAAATTGAATCTGACTATGGCGGCCCCAAGAATAACCCAAGGCAGAAAACTAGGGAAAAAAAAATACAGAGACAGAAAATCTTTCTCATTATTTTACTATAAAAATCTTAATTAGTCCCAAAGGTTTTTGTTATAAAATTCAGGTAGGTAAGGCACAGAAACTTTTTGTCAAGCAGACTATGAAAAAGTAGGACAGTGACACAAAAAGAGTTGCAAATGAAGCTAGACTTGCATTCTTACAAGTGAAATATTTATAAACCTACACAGTTATCTGCCCATGGAGCAGGTAAGGTAGTATAAATAAATTAAATTTCAGAAATTAATACATTCTTTTAATTGAATTTATCCTTGAAAATTAATAGAATTCTACCAATCTTTGAGGAAAAACTCTCCACGCATTTGCTTCTATATGACAGGGGAAAGATTATTAGTGCCTTGTAGTATGGTAGTTGCAAATTAAATATGGAAGTTTGCAGCAATTTGAATATCATAGAGAAATTATCTTTTCCTGTCTCTATCTTTCAGCCTCTACAGCTAGGATTTTAAAATTAGGCTTATAATATTTTTACTTCCCTGAACTATTACCCACAGCTATATTACAGCTAATCAAAAAAGCTCCAGTTCCAGAAATGCACAGAACGACTCAGTAAATGCACCGTAGCTCCTGGCACCTCATGACAAGAAATTGGTGCTTAAATGTTACACATAAAGAAATATATACTTTGAATTCATGCATTATCTCTCAGCTTGACCTCTGTTTGCAGTTTGTGATTAGGTGTTCATACAGAATTGTGTCCCGCTCCAAACTTGTATTTGGTGTATGCACTGGAAAACAAAAAGCTGTTATGTTTACTCAAGTGATGAAGGCATCCTCTCATTGTAAAACCTGTCTGGAGATCTGACTTGATGTCCTTGTTTACCTTCACTGTGATTCAGCAACAGTTCTGACACACTGATCATGTCATCTTTTGAGACCTAAATGTGGTATGCCAATACTCCGGGGTTTTGATTATAAAATTAATAGGCAGTGTTCAGAGCTATTTCCTGTGGGATCCTCTAGCATCTCTCAGTAGAAAGCCAGTTGCAACCTGAGCATGGCAAGGACAGCTGCTGCTGTGAATGATAAGGGAGGAGCATCTATCCTTTCCACAGACCCCTCATGGACTGCACTGTGAGATGAATGTGATGTCAGCAAGTTGTACACGCTCTCAGAGGAACAAAAACAAAAGAAAACATATCTATGGACCTTTAGTACTGCAGCTAGGCAGTTGCAATCGCCCACTTAATTCCTTATTGCATTTCAGCCTTTAAAACCTAAGTCTTATTGACTTCTATATACAGATTTGGAGGGAATGCTACAGGAAGCTGATTTATGACTCTGCATTTTTTTAAATACTGTTATGTTTCACAGGGAAACAGGGCACATCTTATCTTCTGGTCAACTAAACATTAGATCATAGTCCCAGTTATGGCCTTTAACTGTTTCAAAAGAGACAAGGTAGGGAAACAAATAGCTGTGAGAAAAAAAGCAATCTTTATTTACGGCAATACAGACATCAAAATTGCTTTACCCAGAAAGAATTCCAGAGATGCACAAGCATAGATCAGTAAAACAGCAGTTCCTAGTAGGTTTTGATACAAAAGAATGGACTTTTCCTCAGGCATTTTCTTTCCCATCAGCTCACACAGCATTTTCTGTTTATTCACTCAGTAGTATTCATTGATCAATTACTCAGCTGTACTTGGCATAAGGAAAGTAATAGTTCACTGGTGAATCAGAAAGTAGGCAACACACCTGTATTCAGTCATTGTGCAGTTAAATACCTATGCACTGAGTTTTATTTTCTGTAGAGAATCAGATGTTTTATAAGTGATAATCCAATATTATTTGGAATAGGAAGCATTCATTATTTCAATTACACTGACTTTTTTTTAATGTATATCCCAATAGAGTGTGGAAGACCAATTTATATATGGGGACAGCAGGAATCAACTGATAGATAATCAACTTCAAAGTACAGACCTCTAGAATTGTGACTTTTTTTAGATGTTATAGATATAGGATGTTGTCTAGCATATTTATCAGTCACTAGTTAGGATTGTGATACTTTTGGAGTGTTCACAGACTCATAGAACGGTTGGATTGGAAAAGCCTTAAAGAGCATCCAGTTCCAACAGCCTTGCCATGGGCAGGGACACCTTCCCCTACACCAGGATGCTCAAAGCCCCATCTGAGCTGGCACTGAACACATTCAAGGATGGAGCATTCACCAGTTCTCTGGGCAACCTGTGCCAGTGCCTCACCACCATCATTTTATACAGTTATTGAATAAATTATATGCCTGTATCTATGTATTTATAGAAAGAAAGACATTAGTACAATCTAGGAATGCTTCAGTCCTGTTCCAAATAGGGCAAGGCTGAAAAGCTAAATTACACCAGCTATCAAGGGAACAATGTTAATGTAGAAGGGATGAAATCCCTTTAGTTCTCATTGGTAATTGTGTCTGTCTGTATTTACAGAGAGAAAGAGATCTACCTCGAAAACTTTCTTAAAAATACCTTAGGAAGAATACAATGCAATAATAAAGAAAAAGGGGAAAGCACATTATAAATAATAGCACACACAGAATATATCTTGCCATTACAGACAGGAATTCTTTAATAAATATAAAAGTTCATAAGGTCTTGAGCCAGGGGAAGGCAAATTACATAAAATTCTTTCAACATTGTATTAAAAATGTAAAAACTAATCGAGATTTCCTTTTAGAAAACCAGACCATAACTCCCATGAGTCCCTTTATGAACATGAAAATATTTTCAGAATTTGTCCAGCTGATATGTTTGAGACTGACTCAGTTATTTTAAATTTATTGTAAGGACACATGTTTTTATCAACCAAAATCCAACATCCATAGCAAACCCCAAAAGCAGAAAAAGGAGGTCAGTTACAACCAAATCTGTACCTGTCTGTTCTCTGGGCTAATCAATTTAAGTTGTTGTACAAGTCTAAGAAAATGCAACAAGATAGATTTGATATAATTTACTGTAATCAAGAAGGACCTTACCTTTCAAACAAACTTGGTCTGGGTCACCTAAGTGGGTTTTTTAATTATTATTTTTAAGAATTTTTTTTAAAATTTAAAAATAATTTTAACTATGAAAAAAAATCAGCCCTCAAAGCCTTGTAAAGCTGTTTGTTTCCAAGTGCAGGTAATCATAACTAAAAACCCTCAGGCTGACTTCATGATACAGGGGGGAGATTTAACTCAATTAAAGCAAAACACAAGAAATATAATTTCACCATTACTTTTACAATCCATAGTCCTCCCTCATTTGTTCAATTTTTTACTTATTTATATTAATGAATCAGATTGCTCAATCTTCCTTGTACACAAAGTTTTCACCTCTCCAGATATGTGTCTGTGTGTATATGTATATGTATATGTATATGTATATGTATATGTATATGATGTATATTGTATATGTATTACTAGTAGGAGAATGGTGAAACTTAATTTTCAGTTCAACACTGCTGGCTTATATTAGCTGCTCTTCCTGAGAATCAAACAGGAAAACCTGTGTTTATTTATTAATCTATTACAAAGAAATAGAGTTTGGAATAAATTTTGAAGATTTCTAAAAGTTGCTTACATTTTCAGCTGTATTTCTTTTCTGTGATTTGGAGGTATATATCACTCACTGTTCACATATAACTCCTCATCTTTTTCTTTTCTTCTGAAGGGCATAGCACATTACATTAATTTTGCATAACCATTTATCCATTATCAGTCCTGGGTAAATTATTATCTGGAACATTAAGTAAATTTTTCATACTTGAAACTTTGTTAAGGAAGGTCGATTCCATTGCACTTTAGGATCTAGGCAATTAATTCCATCTTCATTTTTTAGAACTGAATCTGCTGGTTATCCCCTCTCCTAGGAGCAGGGAAAAGCAGAGCTGAGCCTGTGTTACAGAGGTGTAAATACACATGCATACAAAGGAAGTGTGCACTTAACAGACACCTCTATAAACCATAAACAACACAAATGGTCCATTACCATTCCTCCTTCCCAGCTAGCTAGACTTGTAGTTCACTGGTGGAGGGCACACAGGTCCTGCACTGCCCTAATCTCCAGGTCCACCATTCTGATTTGAGGATTTCATGGACTCAGTTAAGGCTCCATCCAGGCACTGCGGCCAGGAAGGGCCCTTCATGCAGTTTCAGCTCTCCCCTTGGCTCTCACCAGAGTCTGGCACTGTCTGCTGGCTGGCCCGCATAGCCCAGAGTTTGCTGGGAAATGTTTGTGTGTATGTGCACACACATCGTCATGCACACACAAACAAGAGACCGACCCACAAATAGGCTGCAACGGCGTTCATCAGGCAGATCCGAGCACAGGGATCAAGTGCAAGCCTCAGGGAGGCAATCACTTTCTTACCTCTCCCCTCAATCTGCCTGCTTCTCTATGTTTATTTTCCCTGATAAACCTTAAGCATTTACTCCTTCACCCTTGTCCCTGTTGAGATAAAAATGATCAGTTTTTTCTAAAGGGTCCATTTTGATTACATCATGTGGTGGTGTTTGCAGGGGTCCCAGGACAAGGGAAGAGATAAGGGTCTTGACTCCATGTTTCAGAAGGCTGATTTATTATTTTATGATATATATTATATTAAAAGAAAACAATATATTAAAACTATACTAAAGAATAGAAGAAAGGATTTCATCTGAAGGCTAGCAAAATAAAAAATGGAATGATAATAAAATCATGTGTCTGACCAGAGTCCCAACACAGCTGGACCTGTGATTGGGCATCAAGTAGAAACAACTCACATGGAACAATCAAAGATGCACCTGTTGCATTCCACAGCAGCTGACAATTATTGCTTTTGTTTTCCTCTGAGGCTTCTGAGCTTCTCAGGAAAAAAATCCGAGCAAAAGTATTTTTCAGAAAATATGTCCATGACAACATCAAATTTGATATTTCTAACATTATTACCTACGCCATTTTGGCCTTACATGGTAATATTTATTGGTTATGTTATCTCTGTTGGCCTTGCAAGACTGGTCCCCCAAAGGCTAACAAAGTTCCCTTGCAATTATTTGTGAAGTTCAACCACTTCTCACATAATTTCTCCTTAACCATCTGTGAAATATATCCATCCCTCATGGTACTATCTGTTATATTTGTCAGCTGTCTCATCCAGCAAACCTTCATGTCAAATTCAGTAATTTCTTATGTTGCATTTACTTTGCTAAACATCAGGAAAACGCCATATACATGCATACCTCAACAAAGTTTAAATTTTAGCTGCAATTGTCACAAAAATATTATCACAATTTGTTTTCTCTCTTTGTTTTATTTTTATATAAGGATTTCTAATTAACTTAAATATTTGAAATATTGGTGGGGTTTTTCTAGATTTTTAGCATGCTCAATGCATTATTTCAATAAAAATTAGCTCTCTAAGCCACACAAAAATCACTGAGAAACTGTCATGAAATAGAACAGGAATGAGAGTTAGTAAATAACATTAACTGATAAAATTCTTTCAGGCAATTGGTTACTTCAAAATAAAATCAAGTCTATCTCCTTGTCCTGCAAAAGACACCCCCAGAGTCACACTGTGTGCCTGAGAATGTTGTCCAAATGCTTCTGGGCTCTGTCAGATTTGGTGCTGTGACCACTGCCCTGGGGAGCCTGTTCAGAGCCCAACTCCCTCTGGGTGATGAACCTTTTTTCCAATATGTAACCTAAACCTCCCCTGAGAAAATTTCAAGCCATTCCCTTTGGTCCTGTCACTGTCACCGCAGAGAAGAAGAAGGAGCATCAGTGCCTGCCCCTCCTCTTCCCCTCATGAGGAAATTGGGACTGCAGTGAGGTCTCCCCTCAATCTCCTCCAGGCTGAATGGAACAAACAACTTCAGCTGCTCCTTCTGTGGCTTCCCCTCAAAGCCCTCCACCCTCTTTGCAGCTCTTTTTTGGACTCTCTCTTAGCTTTTTACTTTCACTGATTCCCAGTTTGCTTAGTACTCACCTACAATAAAATATTCTATGTGTGCAGTCAAGCAATTTTATTTAAAAATTCTTTTAGTACATCTAATCAACACTCTTAGCTGCCAATTTTTTCCTACTACCTTCCAGAACCAAAAAAGGCATGTATAATATATATGTTGGGTTATTCATTGCCAACGGTTATCTTTTTTCATAATGACTGATAAAAGAGACCATGGACACTCCAGTCCCTTGGTTTATGGACTCAGCTCTTCCTAGTCAGTCAACATGCCAGAATCTGTGCTAAAGAAGACTATTTTTTAAACCATTTGAAACAGGAGACAGACAATGGTATTTTGTATCTGTGAGTCAGACAGGAAGGATCTCAGTCTATGCTCTCTTCAACATGCAAAACAAACTGTGCATTAAATTGGGAAGAACTGAATTTCACAGTGGGAAGAAAGCATTAGATTAAAATGATGCATAATCATAGATGTATGATACTGTGCTTAGGCATGTAAAGTGTTTCAAGAGAACTAAGCACTAGACACAGGTATTTCAAGAAATGTTTATTTGCTTTATCATTTACAAACAGGTGAACAGGAAAAAAGGGACTGGCAATCTCCTTTAAATTAATTTTCAGCTGAGGAGGTCTCTTGTATTAAGGTGATAAGCAACTTCTGCTAAATTACTATACAAAAAGTTAACTATATAAAGAACTCTTGAATCAAAGGTTATCTAGAAAACAAGATAAAATGGTATTTATGAAGAGAATAGTGATAAGAAATGTGTAAATGTTCTAAGACAGATAAGTTAACCATCTAATGTAAAGGACTGCAAAAGCTCTTTAGCTGAACTTTACAGCAATGCTTAAAATGTGGAATATTCCTTCCTATTGCTTGGCAAAGCTTTCTCATTGCAGTTACTAAAAAGTTCTCGTTCTAATGATTGTTATTCAATGTGATTTATGAAGACTGCTTCTACTCCATTTTCTCCCAGTTCTTACAATCTTCCACTTAGGAAGAGGGAAAAGTACTTATTTCTATTGTTGGACTGTAGAAAAGCATAAGTGCTAATTTTTAAAAGTCAAGATTGATTGAAACCAGAGAGCTTTTAGGATAAAAGAATTAATAGGAAATCCCCCTACCCGACTGCTATAATATCTGCTCTATATACTCCCTTTTCTCTTTGTCTTTCTCAGCCCTCCTTATAGTACATATCTTGTTCCAGTTACCTTCTGGTAGCCTTGTTGCTCATATTTATTCAGACACACGACGAGACTGATGAAAATATCGAGACCTGAGATGATGGAACTTGTAGATTAGATAGAGATTGTAGATCCTTGGTTAGTTTCACATTCCTGAATGCTGGTGATGTCTTTAAATGATGAAATTCCCTTTGCCTCTATGCTGAACAGCTCTGAAACAGAAACAGCATTTTCATTGCATTATATAAAGTTACTGATTTCTTTTAAAAAGCCCTGCTTGATGTACCCTTCCCCAGGTTTTAGTTTTTAAATGATTTCATACATTTTTTCCCTGAACAAGCCCTACATCACCTTCTGCAAAAGTTTTCTGTTTTCTCACGCAAGATTAGGCATCTTTCCTAGCGTTTCCTTTTATGGATGATCTTGGAAAGCAGCTAATTTTATCTGCATACTGTGAAATCTACAGAGAGCAAATTTAAAGAATACCCTTTAAGGAAACAGTAGGAAAAAAAGGTCTTTTAGCCTCTCTGAGTATCTTGTTCAGCCTGATTCTTCAAAGCCTGAGTCTAATTTCCAGTCCTGCTGTAAGCCACATGTCATGACCTTGCTAAGTGGGTGGAAATCATAGGGAGACAAATAAGAAAAGGAACAGAAGAAAGAAGGAGAAGGAAACTTCAATTACAGTCTCAAGAACAATGAGTAGTTCAAAAGCAGAGTTTCTATTAGTTCAGTGGATAGGTTTCTTTTTTTATTTTTTGAATGCAGTCTGAATTTTGTATTCTATAAGAGCAACCCAAACAATTCAAGTGTTTCTCTTGAGTTATTGAATTATCTGCTTATTCAGATCCATGTATCTCCTACATCTTCCCCTTTTTTTTATCCCTGAATTTTCTAGTATTGTGATTATATGCTGGGATCTTAAATAAATTCCACATTTTTGTACATTCATGTAGATATTGTAGAACAGAAAACATCTTGCCATAATAGTAACATTCTACAAAATAGTGGTATCAGTAGGGCTACAATCAATGTAATTTTGCTGATTTGAAACAAAGAAAAATGTGAACTTATGTACATGGAAACACAAATGTTAACCTAAACAAATAAATTCTCACAATTATCTCCAAGATGGTATTTTATAGTAATTCTGTCACTGAAATGAAAATAATTTTTGAACTGACACTGTGGTTAAAAAAAATGTAGGAAACAATGTACATGAGATTATGGCCACTAAAAAGATACAGTTCTCCTGCATAGAATATTGTGCTATTAAAATGAGAACAAGAACTTCAGCACTGATGTTTTTAACATGGATGTTACAGAAGATATCACTGCATTAATTTGCACTTTCATCTTTTTGCTCATCTGCAGCCATTGTGTTTGAGACAGTGAAAAGCAATATTGCAGATTTTGCCTGTCAGTGCCCTATATCTGTTATATTTTCTACAGCTATTTCACAGCCATGAATGCAGTCCATGTAAAGCTTTAAGAGCTGGCTTTTTAGAAATATGAACTCTACATTGAGACTAAGATGGTCAGAGATGAATTCATCAGGGTGTCACATGCTGGGGAGTGCAATGAAAAACAAAAGCCAGGACAATTAATTTCTCCACATGCCCTGAACCTCACGTCAGAGATGACAACCTGCCCTGGTTTATCTGATGGTCCCAGGGCACAAATGAGTGGTGGAACTTACTGGAGACTTCATCCTGAAGCTTACTGGAAGGTTTGATGTCCCAATTATAGTTCAGCTGATAGTGAATACTCCAAAATTAGGACCTGATATTTTCTTTCTTATTACTGTTGTCTGCAATTGGATTTACAATATCAAGCTTTTTCTTCCTCTTTTCTTATTCACATTTGTGTCCTTAATTTATTGAAACCAAAGTCAGAAGAGAAGATTACCATAAAAAAATCTAAAGATTATGCATCTTTAGAAATTTGATTTGGACTTGAGAAATTTTGTTGCAACTTCATTGGAAGAAATGTATCAAACCATTTACATTTCTAAAAAATTAAGATATTGAGTTCTTTGAAGAAAAAACTAGGCAGTGGAGTTTTAAAAAAATATTTCCATGTAAAGCAGATGAGGATTTCATTTTACTTTGTTACAGTTTTATTTTTGGGTTTTTACACACTATGGTCTAACAACCAAATAGAAATTTAATGAACAACAGTCCATGTTCATAAAAAGATTTTGATGTTTCCCTGAATAATTAAAATAATTTTCAAATATATATAAAAAATAGATGATATATATTTATACATTCCTTTACTTATGTATGCATAAATACATATATATAGTTTGTATTTATGCTATATATAGCATATATATATGCTTTATATACATGGCATATAAATATATATATGTATAGCAAAATATTTTTTATATACATATATATATATATGAAAATAGAATTTTTCCCTCATTATTTGCTAAGATTTTTTGTGCTAAAAATATCTTTATCCAATCAACTCATTTGTTACAGGAAGAATCTCCAGAGTCAAAGGATGTTAAGTAGAATCAAATATGTGGAAAAGTGGTCTCTGATACCCTGAATGATGGAAAATCTGGAGTACTAGATAGGAATAAAACAATTAGAATATGGATCTGTAAAGATGTAGTTCTCATCAAAAGATTTCAAAGTGCCTTGGAAATGATGTTGGTGTCACTGTGCTCAAAATCAAAAATGCAGAAAAGAAACATAATGGGAAGTGACTCTGAAATTGGCCAGCAGGCTTATAGGAGAAACAGATGGGAATGCTCTTCATATTCCCTGCCTTCACCTGCAGCTCTCATTAGTACTTATGATGTTTCAGTGTGACACGGTTAAAGATGGAGAGAGAAAGTAATGTCTATTTGGGTTTTTTTATTTTCCAACTGTTCTGTTAAATGTTGGTCTTGGTGTGCAGCTTTGACTGTTTTCAATGCCTCATTCCTCAGATGTGAGTCAGCCCTTGCTTGAAAGTTTTTTTAGAGTCTGTGAAAAACTATAAAAATGAATGAAACACAACAGCATTACATTTCATTATTTTTTGCCCTTTACCACATACAAAAAATGTCTCATAAATAAGTTACAGAATGCAATCCTCATCAACACAGCCTCCAGCACTTCGCATTTGGAGTCTCACTCATCAAAGGGCATGCTACAGTGGTGCCTGGGCTGAGGTCATGGTCCAGGGGAGAAGAAATTTTCTTCACACAGGAAGATGATAAAATTGTTCTTTTGCTTCTGGTTCAGTGAGAAATATACATTAATTTCTATAGTTATTTTCATACTATGAAAATCTGTGATAAGAAATCTGATCTTGACATGTGGTAGCTTTTTTCCTGTGGCTTCAGGCTATCTCTGAAGACAGCAAATCTTGATCTGTACACTTTTCTCATGTATGCATTAGAATAGAATAGAATAAAACAGAATAAAAGTTCTCATAAGATGTAAAACAGTATAACTACACCAATATACAGTAACTTTCAAAAAAATTATTCAAAGCAGAGCTCTTACAAAATATCTTTCCCTTCATAAAATTCCATATATATATGTACATGTTTTTATGTTTTTAGAAAAAATAGTCTCCATGTAGTCTAAACTGACATCTTTACTCTTTGAAAGTGTTATGGTGACAATTTACGTCCAATCACTACTCAAAAATTTCAGGTGAAATCACCCATCTGTATTCATGAAGAGGAAAATGTCATGGTTATATCACCTATTTCTCCAATTATCCTTATCTGTTTCTTTGTAGTTTAGCAAGTACTAACAGACACAGAGATATTGATGGAATGGCCACAGACCTCTGTCTCCATCTGTGGAGTGTTTGGCTTCATTTATCAGAAGTGTGTTTGAACCTGGATACATTTTAAACTTTTGTCTTTTATATTATTACCATTATATTTTTTCCCTGCAAAATTTATATTGCCACAAAAACTTCAGGACAGAATTCAATAGTTCCAATAGGAATTTTCCATTTAAATGTGCATATGATTATAATGTAATGGTCTGACTTTAAAACTACATTAAAACTGGGAATTCGCTTGATATCTGGTTTTCTAATATGAAAAAAAAATATAAGTTGATGTGTGATTCCTCTGGATTGGATTAAGTTTTATATATATTTATAAGCTGAGAGACTGTGCTTTCTCAATTTTATTGAAGACTTTAAGACCAAAATTACCAACTATTTGTACTTCATCAGATGGAATTCTTTGGTTTTATAATACAACAGAAACAAATCCTGTGTTATTCTCATATGCTGCTGTTATCTACTTAATTCTACAATTACAATCCACATTAGGCAGTAGTGTTGCTGTTGTCCTTATTCTTAAAACCTGTGCCTTTTGCTGATGAGTTTAGGTATAGTGCCTGATTATCCTTCTGAAAAAAAAAATCAAAAAAAAGAAAAGAAAAAGCTCAATAGTTTCAATAATCTTCTCAGTGAGAAAATAAAGAATTGTTGATTCATTCTGAAGAAATGAGTGCAGATGGTCTCTTGAAATTGTCGCCTAAGTTCTGCATGCTATTCTATTTATTTGAAGCATTTAAACAGACAAACCAAGATGAATGGTCACTGTTACCACTGTTACTTGGTACCTCCTACAGCTCCATGGAGAAAGCTTCTATGGAGGTTGATCCAGCTCTGAACTGATCCCTTCAATTACTCACCTTTTTCCTTAAGCCATAAGGAGAATTTTGTTAATGGTTACCTAATAGGTCAAGTAACAGTTAAGTTACAAAATATGAAGATGAATGAACCAGGACCTATGACTTTATTCTGTTTTGGATTTTTTGCAATTATTTAGTCTCTGGAAGAAGTAATGTGCCTGGATAGCTGGAAGGGATCACAAAGGCATACATGGAACTTCACAGTTCTCTCCTTATCTCCAGTACTTACAATGGTGACCGGTAAAATTTCCCCACTCAAACATGGAGCATCCCCCCACAAAAAGGCATCCCCTTTCTATCATGCATGTTCTTTTGTTGTAGAATGGAGTTTTAGAAGCTAGGTCTCAAAGTTTAAGAGTATTTGTGACATTATGCTGCCCACTGAAGTCTGCTTTCCTCCTTTTTGATTTTCCTAGAGCATCCATCAATTTACCTCCAGAATTCCAGTGCTCAGTTAATTCTTGCTCTTCATGTTTGTGTTGTGGTGTTGTCAGTTTTGGTCTTAATCTCCTGGTCTGCTGATTTGCATATTGTTGACAACTTTTTCCTGTGTTCCCTGTATTTTTTTATATAGAGTTAAGGCTCAAATCTGTTTGGAGGGATTTGTACACAAGTAGAATCAGCTAGCATCCAACTCTGCATCTAATAATTAGAGATGAATGAGCACACAAGTACCCGTGCTCTCCACAGGCTTTCTGAACCAGCAGAATAATTAACCAAGCACCTCAGGCAGGCTTGCTTTGAGAAGAAGAGAGTTCCAGAAACACAATGCTGCAGTCCTGTGATATCAAGGCTGTTTTTCTTAGCTGAAAAATATAGAATACATTCTGTCTCCATTTTGACGGACATTTGGTTTCTGTCTAATTACTGCTTTTTCTCTTAGATCTTAATCATTTGCATCACACTTTAAAAAGAAAGAGTTCAAAGATCACAGGATAAGAAGATATAAAATATGTTCCTTAGCTCACCCACAGTCATGTATAAAGATGAACATAAAATTTGAAGCCTGTGGGGGTTTGCCTTGCTCTTAGCAGTGGAAAAGCTGTGACAAGACAGGGGGTTATGGGCTTTAACTGTTTCATGGATAAAACACATTCTTCAGTCAGCAAAGAACCTTTTTCAGGCACTATAGTCACTAAAGAAACACAACAACTTACTGAGGAATTGCTCTTTATTGTGCATTCTGTTCTTATATGAGGATAGAGGGAGAAACAGAAATATTGTGAAAAATAATAGAAAAATATAGAAAATATTCTTGCCAATATATCTGATGTATCATAATCTTATTTAGCTTATTATTTCATCTGAGTAAATTCCTCTAGATTAAAGTTTGAAATTAATGTGCAACTGCTTTCAGATTTATGTCTTGGATTAAGAATTGAATGTGATTGTCTAACCCATTTGGGAAGCATTTGAAAAGACAATTACTGTATTAACTAATAAATTTACATTAAAAAAATGTTCCATTGTATATATTTATCATTTTTCCATGACTTGGGGGTGTGAAAAAAATATTACAGGAGTGAGAAAGTACAAAGAAAAAGAAATTATCACAGCTGTGTGGAATATTTTCTCTAGAGGAACAGTTAAGTAGTGTAGATATAATCATCCTGGAAAAGAGATGACTTTGGGGGTGTGGTGGGTGAGGGTCTGAAAGATGAGTATCATGAAAGGACAGTAGGAAATGACTTCTCACTGTCTTTGTCAGTATGACAACTCGGGTTTGTCAAATGAAACTACAGGAAATGAGAAAGAAGCTAAAGATATTTCTTTGAGGAAACATGCAATGGCCTGCAGACACAAGCAAACACTTCCTATTTTAAGAGTGGTCAAACACTGGAACAGAGAGCCCAGAGATGTCATGTCATCTCCACATATTCTTTCAGATATTCAAAACCCAATTAGGTCCACTTCTGAGCAACCTGCTTTAGCTGATTCAGTTTTCAATGGGGAGGTTGGACAATACAACCTCCAAATGTCCCTTACCTTCTCATCCCCTCTGTGAGTCTGTGAAAATGCTTGGCACATAATATGCATGAAAATTTTCATTCTATTTCAGGCATTACCTACTTTCTGGTTTCCTTCTTCTTGGTTTCATGATTTACTAGAACACTTTTGATCTTCTTGCTGTCAGTGGTAGACTGTGTACCATGTTTATGTGTTTACAAGAGAAAGATCTGCCCAGGTATGAAAATTCATGACTTAAAGATGCTGTCATGATTTCAGACCTCATAGCTCTATTTGTAGAAAAGGTAGACTAGGCAAGTTGTAAAGCTTAACAGCCACAAATGCCACTATTTTTTCCCTTCACAATGTGAAGGAAACACAGCTTTCATGTGGTGGTTATCCTATCCAGCACCATCTTGTCTTTAGAAGCTGTTATCATAGTTAAGTCAATGAACCTTTTGGAGGAACTCATGGAACAATTTCCTGAAGTTCTCACATGTACTTAACTTAGACACCTTCAGACTGCAGGACAATCATTTAGCATCTTTATTGACAGAGACTTAGCCATTCATAACGTTAGTGTGTCGTAACTAAGGAGTGATGAATAAATATATGACCACAGGGAATTTCATGAGGTTTGATAAAGCCAAGTGCAAGGTGCTGTACCTGGGTTAGGGCAACACCCAGTACCGGTCCAGGCTGCGGGATGAGGAGATCA
The DNA here is from genome assembly GCF_047830755.1 of Zonotrichia albicollis. Lineage (NCBI taxonomy): Eukaryota > Metazoa > Chordata > Aves > Passeriformes > Passerellidae > Zonotrichia > Zonotrichia albicollis. Next base: position 83,953,684 of record NC_133821.1, read on the forward strand.
GGAGCAGCACAGGCAAGAAGTAACTGGGGCTGCTGGTGGATGAGAGGCTGAACATGAGCAAGTGATATAAATAGATCAGGCGGGTTTTCATTAAAATGGGTTCAGTTTAGCCATTTAAATCTTCTATTAAATATTAATTCTTAGATGTGTTTATGATGACTTGGTTAAATATGGTCCAGAGAGGAAAATCAATTCATTGTGTTAAGATGCACTTTTGAAATCTCTTCAGGCTCATGTGTATGGACTTTCCTCACTCTAAGAAGAGTAGATATTTTGTCTTATTTTTCCCAACTAAAAGAAATGTTAACAATAGTATGACAGAAGGTTCTCAGCTTGATAGCCTCAGGAGAATTTGGAACTGTTCAGAAACTGTCCAGACACCCTCAGAAACCTTCCTTCATGTACCTGCTCAAACCCTGCCATTTCAATACTGAGGGCCACTATCCAAGAAGTATAAAATGTTTGTACCATTTGGCTTCAAGTTTCATTGAGAGCTGATTCTCTGTCTTTCAAATGACTGAAACATATTGTGAGTCAGCATAAGCTATTTAGGGCGAGATGTGCTACTGAAATAAATTGACAGAGTTCCATTGACCACTATAGAATACATCTGAAATTCTACAGGCAAGTGATAGGTAAAGAAGTAATGAAGAGAAATGAAAATGCCATAATTGCACTTGCAGTTGAATATCAAGCTGGTATTTACTGAGATAAATCAGTTTGTAAACAGTCTTCATTGCTAATTGTCCTTGTCTTTTTGGCTATTAGCAATGTAATATTTTATTTAATTGTATAATAAATTAAAACTTTAATAAATAAATATTTTAAGGATAAAACAACAAATAGCTTGTGAGCTGCCTAAACCCATTTATTTTGTCTTTATTTAAATAAAAAAAGTGGAGGGTTATCACTTCATTGTAATAATAACAACTAAACCACAGCAATCAATACAAAGCGAGTGGCATAGGGGAAACTGCACAGTACAGCCTGTGTACTCTGTGCCCAGTACATCAATTAACTCTCACCATTTTGATAAAATATAGTCAGTTCTTCCATTCAGAGAAGGTAAACAAGGATATTTTGCCTTTTCCCTTTTGTGCAGTGCCTGTACAATGTTTTCATCAACATGGTTTTGCTGGTCAGAAAATATAATGTTGCAATGCTCCTGTGTACCACTCATTAGACCAGGCCTGAATGGATTCACTCCAGTCTATAGGTGGTTGCTTTTAATTTCAAAAATTTTGGCGTAAAACCATGCTGTGGACAAAAGCAGGCTGCAATCATCCTCCTTATGCTGATACTGAACACATCCAGACAAAGAGCTACAGCACAGCACGAGAAAGTTGGTTTAGACCAACACCCATACTGCATGTACAGAGGGATTCCCTAAATTTATCTTCCAGCAACCATAACATCAGTCAAGTAACTCACGGGAAGAACTGTTCATAGAATCACTGACAAATATAATTTTTAAAAGGGTACTAAGTAATATTATTTGGGAAGAGTTTCTCAAAAGTAAGTGAAGGAAAATGTAGGTCATTCTGGATTAGGAAATCACTCTTTTGAAGTTCTAATCCCCTCTCAAGCACAACTCTCCACATAAATTTAGTTTGGACTTTATGAGAAGTATGATATGTTTTTAAATGAAAAATGAATAATGAGAAATAGTCCTGATTGCCAAGAAAATAATTTCACTAAAATGTATCACTACTCTGAGAGATTATTTCAGCTTGTAATATACACCACTCTGTTTCAGTGTGTTTTTGTAAGTCACCTTCTGCACAAAGACTGAGCCTACCAAATGATAGCAAGATCATCATACATTCATTCCATATGTGAATAATGTAAGGAAATTAATTTCAACACTTCCCTCAGAGGGATGATGGAGTTTCTGTTGAGAGCACATAAGAAAATATCTTTTTTTTTCCTCTTTCTTCTTTTTTTTTTTCTTTCTTTTCTGAATGACAAATACCTTTTGGCCAGGGCACTGAAATAAGTGGCAGCAAACTCAGCTGATTTGGTTCTTCTAAGCGTTTGCTCTAGGGAAGATATAACTGATAACAGAAGATGCAAGAGGAGGGTTGTGAGGTTTAGTCTTCTCTGTTGGAGCATTGCTCATGGAACAATGCTAAAGCAGAGATATTGACTGCCTGGCATGACAACAAATGGAATCTTGAGTGGATCCTGTACGGTCTTCTTTGCGTTGCTAGAATCTTAGAAAGTCACGTTTCATTCTGGGGAAGAATGGGATTGTTTTGAAAACACAGGGATTTCTTTGCTGTGAAGGATAATTGGTTCGTATCTAGTTGGGATGTTCAACACCCATCTAGGTGTTACCTTTGCAGATGACTATGAAGATTATTGTCTAAATGAGAGAGAGAGGGTGTGTGCATGCATTTAGAACAGCCAAAGTATTTAAGTGTTTCTTCATTGCTAATTTCAGTAAGAGTTGAGGCTTCTTTGAGATAGAGATTCCAGTTAATTTTAGAACTCAGTTGATTCAAGCACCTTCTAACTTCAAGTAAAATAATCACTACAGCACAGAGATCCTATCAATCATAGCAAGGTTTGCATGCTTATTTAGCTAGCTTGTAATTAAAGGCAGCTAAAAATATCATGCATGAATGGCAAGTTTCTACTTTTTTATTTAGCTCATCTCCTTCAGAGAGAAGACACAAGTCCCATCAATCACACAGTTGGTAACTGAAGTCATTATCACTAAAATTAAGGCAATTATATACAAATGAATATTAATGAATCTTCCAGTCAAAATCCAGGTCAGTTTCCAAGAATTTTAACAAAAATATAAAGAACTCCTCTTTTCCACTTAATCTTTTGTCAAATAATCAGTACCAAAAAGGACACACCTTTTGTATTTAGCTAACATCATGGATTGAGGTTTTAATGAAATTAATAACAGTATTTTTCCAGCATGGTGCAAAGTGATGTGTTAATTAACATTGTTCTCACAAAAAGTGACACAATGTTACACTAACTTAACTCTGAAGTTGTCATTTCCAGTTGCCATTATCTCTATTATAAGGGGAAAATGGATTGTCAGTGCACTGTGCTCAGCCAGACAAGTAAAACAAGACTGCATTATTTTAAGGATAAAAAAAAATAAGATTTGAACTCTCACAGATCGATCTCTGTGTCTCCCACAAGGAAAAACCATCAGACAATTTGTCCCCTCCTTTCCAAGTCAAGTCACGTTTACTTACAGCTGAGCTAAAGGTAAGGAAAAAGGGAATAAGTCAGAGTAGCTTTCTTTGAACTGTGCTTCACCCCATGTCTTTGGAAATGATCTCAATAGCTTTAAGGTAGGTTGTGACAACTGTTAACTGCACTTGGATACAGAGCACAATAGTAGAGGCAACTGCATCTCTGAATTATTTAAGGAGATAGAACGTAAGGCATTTCAGGCAGCTATAACAGACTTAAAGTAACATTTCCCTATTATAGAGATCAGCTTTTTATTCTGAAAGTGTGCTTAAAAGATAATTTAATTTTCATGTATTTATCTGTTTACAGTAACTGAAAGTCATGCTGGTGATAGCAGCAGTGAAGGTGTCCTTCCCTCATTAGAACAATTAAAAGCAGGAGTGAATCACCTGTCTTTCAAGGGCAACCACATATCAGATAAATGTTCAAAAAACAAAAGAAAAAAAAAAGGATCATTTTAAAATATCCTTAAAAAATATTATTCTTCTGCCTAACTCCATGGGCAGATGGAGTCACTGCTATGTTGATGTACACTTGAATGAGCAAGATCAGCTTCAAATTCCTTATTACTATAACTGTAGGGGAAAATTAAGTAGGAAGAATGTAATCACTCAAGCTTGTGTTTTGTTAAATACAGACCTGAATAAAATTATTTAGCTTGTAAATCAACAATCCTTTGCTATTCTGAATTTACATTATACTCCACAAGAAACAAGAGCACATTGCAAGGAAACAAAAATTCCATACCTACAGAGAACTCAGGTTTCACATTTAATCTTTAAATTAGATAAAGTATCAAGAAATTCAGTCTACCTTCATTTTGAAGTGTGCAAAATAGAGATGGTCTTGAGAGTTAACACACCTGCTTTTCTTTTTTTTTTCTCCATGCTGGTTAAAGTAGAAGAATTATCTGTCTTGAGACTAACATTACCTTGTCTAAAATGGATTCAATTCATTAAATAAAATCCACAGACTGGAAAAAAAAAAACCTATTGACTGTAAGTTTCAAAAGTCCCAAGTACAATTGCAAGTGACCCATGTGTGTTTACACCCTGAGAAAACATTAGATGGGCATACACTTTCTTTCATTTAACCTGCTAACAAATTAAATCACAGATAGATATTTTGTTTCATAATAATTGATTGTCTTATTCAAGGAAAGAAGCATTTTTCAGAAATAACAACTCTTCATGGTCACAAGTATTCCCAGCTCATATTTTTTTCCCCTTAATGGAAACAAAATTTTGTCTTTAAAGAAGAGTGGTTCTCATAAATATTGCATATGACTCAGTCCTACTGAGGAACACTTTCAAGCAAATAAGACGGAAACAGATAAAAAAGCTAAAGGAATTGGTAAGCAGCAGTGGGAAGAACAATAATTTTAAAGTCTGAGGTTCTAGTTTCGCAAGTATTTGTTTTGGCACCAGTGTTTGCTTGTTCATCCCCTAAGCCTCACTGCTTATCCCTGTCTCATTGCACTCCCTCAGAAAAAACCAGAAAACATTGGTGTCACACTGTGAAAAACATCAGAGATGCTAATTCAGGTTAAAAACCCCACAGCTTTATGTTGTTGGGTTTTGGGGACTTTTGGTCCTGAGAGAAATAACTGTAAATGTATGGCTTGTTTAAACCTGCCCTGGGATTTCTGTATTGCTTTATATTATAGCAAGCAGGATGCTAAATGTTAGTGTTCCAATTAGGTACTTTAATGGTCACTTCAGATCAAGGCAAATTAGAGATGGTCATGAAAATTTTGCAGTCCCATAACAGTTTTCTCAGAGCCAACATCTATTTCTAATCCTCATTCAGACTGGAAAATACCTGAAAATCCCACCAAATTTACATTAACTCAACATAATTATTGTTGTTATAATTGATAGTAATGCTATTATTTCTTTTTGACTATATACATATTTAATTTTAGCCATTAAAACTTCCCAACCTAATATACTCCTAAGTAAAACCCAAAAATTAAATAAAAGAGCCCTCATAATTTGAGCAGAAAAAAATTTAGGCAGTTTCAAAGTGAGTACTTTGGGTCTGTGACTGCATTGACTTTTGAGAGGTATGGTAACATCTGGTGAAATAGTTGGCTTGTGGCTTGCACAGCAACAAAACAAGGCCTTGCTTGTCAAGAAGCTTTGCATTTGCTGCAGGCAAAGGTCAGGGGCATAGAGGATTTCTGGTTATGACATGTGGCCACTTGTAACTTTTTGATAATTTCCTTGTGTTTTGTCTCTGTGTCTCCTGGTGATCAGTTCGTATTTCCATAACAGCAGTACTGGAAATGACTCTTGGGAGTGACATCCTGAACTACTGAATTCAGGCTCTGCTAAGGTCAGTGGCTACATGGTATTATCCTTTCAGAACTGTTTTTGTTTGATCTTAATTTTTTTTTTTGTCTGCTATGCTTTCAGATTTTTTTTTCTAATTCAGAGCCTGAATTTATTAATATCTAATTTGGTTCTAATTTATGTAAATATTTTCTTTCTCCTAGGTGTTTCCTCTCATCTCCATTTCCAAAGTTCGTAATTTTCAGACTCCTTTGAGTGGAGCAAAATAAGTTATTTTATAAATAATAAAATAATTTAAAAATGTATTTAAAATAAGAAAATTTTTCTCATTAAGGAGCCCCTATGCTCTCTTTAAAGTCCTCTTGGACCAGTGGTGCAAAGTTTCAGTTCTGTTCCAACTTTCTTTTGTAGCACTGGTGAGCCTTTACAGGAATGGGCTCAACAGTGCCTCATGCAAACACATTGCTCTTGGAAACCCTTCTTAGATTTAGCCTAAGAGATGATTTATCTCTACAGGGATACATTATGTTAATGGCCCATAATCACTCTATCCACCCAATAACCTTTCTTCTCTCACAGCAGTAATAGGTGAGCTTCTAAATTGTAGTGTGGATTACTTTTCCCTTATGTACCTAAAAGACTTTGGACTTGAATTTTATTCTTCTTCTCTTTCTATTACTGCATTTGTCATAGATTCTTGCTCCTTTTAATTGGCATTTTGCATATCTAGTGTCTTGACTTTCTGACTGTAACTAAATCACTTAATATCTATAACTATTACTAAAATGCTTCTCTTTTTGTGGCCAATTCAAAAATAGAAATAATTATGATTTAAAAATGTCTGAAAATTTTTGTCATTATCACCAGAATATTTATTGACAATTTGGTAACTATAACACATGATAGAAAAAAGCTATGAGACAACATCCAGAGGAAGGCTACAAGGATGCTGAAGGGCCTTGAGGTGAAGCCTCATGAGGAATGGCTGAAGTCACTTGGTTTGTTCAGCCTGAAGAAAAGAAGACTGAGGAAAGACTTCATTGCAGCTACAACTTCCTTGTGAGGGGAAGGACAGACACTGATCTCTTCTCTGTTGTGACAGTGACAAAACTGAGGGAATGGCCTGAAGTTGTGTCAGGGCAGTTTTAGGTTGGATATTAGAAAAAGGTTCTTCCCTCAGAGGGTATTTGGGCACTGGAACAGCTCGCCAGGGAAGTGGCCACAGCACCAAGCCTGACACCTCCAGAAGCATTTGGACAATGCTCTCAGGCATGTGGTGTGAATTTTGGGCATGATGCTGTGCAGGGCCAGGAATCAGACTTTGATGATCTTGTGGGTCCTTTCCAACTGAGAACATTCTTTGATAATCTAATCATTCTCTTGAATTTTAGACACCAGCCTAAAGATGGAATGACAGTGGCAGGTTTTCCACTGCCTTAAGCAAGGTACCCACTATTCTTCTACTGAAAGTTTCTCTTGACACTAGTCTTTTTCTTTCCCCTTTCTTTTCAGCCTCACATTTCCTTCCCCTATCTGGCTTTTATTCCTTCAGTAATGATGAAGAAATGCTATAACCATACATGATAGTTACATGAGACAGCTCTTGGGAGCCTAGAATAGCTGTGATCCACTGATCCACAGTATTATTTCCCAGCTATCAAAAGACAGGAAGGTATAAGGTGACTATGTTAATCCTTTCTCGCTTTTATTTAGTTTCAGTCTTCTCTCAGTAGTAGGCACAGAGCTCCCTCTACACGTTCTGTGGATCAGATAAAACACTTTGGATCCTGCTAGATGCAGCTAGATGAACAGTACTAGACAAACATAAATCATTATCATTAACTGCTACAGCTCTCAACTACAGCTAAAAACCAAGAAACTAAACTAAGCTGTTAGGGATCATCTTAGCATTGATAAAAGAAAATAGTTGGCATTTGCTGCTGGCAGTTTTACTAAGAGATATGTGTCTGCTAGTCTGAGAAAGATATCATCAGCTGTGTGAAGTCTGAGAGATCTCAGAGGAAGCAGAAAGAAGAAAGGCCTGAAAAGCACAGAGGTATATTTCCTTTGTGTTTAGAAAGGAAGAGAGCTTCTGAAAAACTAAACCAAGTAATGGGACTTACTGGCAGACACTGGTAAAGGATTTGATGGGAAATTTGATCTTCTCTGTTATGAGTCACGACCTTGAATGTTACAGCTTCTGCATGAGCAGCAGCACAGCTGTAAATAGAAGTGCTTCAGATGCAATGCCAGCATTGAGTGCAGCACAGAAAGGGGTAGATCTAATTTGTCCATACTGCACGTCTTTTGAAAACACAGGACCCGAACCAAAGGTAAAGTTGGATCTCATTCTTTAAAATATGCATCACCTGCAGTGATATACATACTCAAAATTTTTAATATGTGTCATTTACATACGAGAAAATACATTATTAGATAAGGATTTGGGGGTAGAAGAAAATGTTAAATATTTCTTCTATACTTTTGTGACATAGCTGCCAGCTCATGATTTCTGTTTTCTTGAAGCTACATGGTTACCCATAATTGTAATTCCTCTGCTCAGTCTAGTTGTCTTATTTTAAGATAAACAAACAAAATAGGCTAGGTTACTGCCTGAGGAATCAGTATTGAAATCAGATACTTGTCCCAGTTTTGTGCCATCAACAAACATGCTGAAGGCACACTCTACCCTGTCATGACCATTGGTGAAGCCATGCTGACTTGTCCTGACGAATTTCCTGGAAATTTGACATGATTCAGGATTAGCAGCTCCAACACCTTCCCAGGGATTGAGGGGAGCCTAATCAGCCTATATGTCCCTGGGAGCTCCTTTTAGCACTTCCTGAAAACAGGAGTGGCATTCGCTTTTCTCCAGGCTTTGGGTACTTTTCCCTGTCACCATGTCTGATGGAAGCTGGTTATGAGTGGCCCTGCAATGACATCTGCCAGCTCCCTGGACTCCAGGGGGATGTTCCATCTGGGCCCATGGGCCTGTTAATGTTCAGTTTGCTGAAGCTTTCCTTGATTCTCACCCCAGTGGTGCATCTTCCTTGCTATGGCTACTCCCCTTTGGCACTTGAGATTCCTGAAGGCCCATCTTGCCGATAAAGACTGAGGCAAAGATGGTGCTCAGTACCTCAGCATTTCCCATGTCTTCTGCCATCAGCTCTCCTGCCACACTCAAAAATGGGCTCCCATTTTCCCCAGTCATTTTCCCTAACCACCTTTTTGTATTCTTGTGTACTTACAGAATTCCTCCTACTTGTCTTTGGCAACCCTGGTCAGATTCAGTTCTGTTTATTTTAGCTACCCTAACTCAGTCTGTCAATGCTCTGACAGTGTTTCTGTATTTTTCGCAGATTATCCATTCTTGCTTCAACTCACTGTATGCTTCCTTGTTGTGTTTGACCTCTCAAATGATTAAAGACAAATGTAATGGCTTTCAGGATTAAAAAAAAAAATTAAAATCACGTTATGGCATGTTTGAAATACTAAAAGGATACATAATTCACATCATTTTAGTAAAAATGCAAAATTAGAGACAATAAGAAGAATTTGGATACCTCATTATTGACTCCTTAGACACTTCTAAAATCCATCTTTTCTGTGAAAAAACTGCAGATGTAAGAGTCCCCAGTACAGGGACAGATGGGAGTTACTACTGCCTGTTGCTTTGAAGAAATATATTACACTAAAACAGTATCTCATTACAACACCTTTCCAGTGATCTGGGAGTTTGTTCAAGAACAAAATGGATATTTATAATCATTGTGCTTTAAAAATCATATTTTAAAAGACTCTTAATGAAAGACAGTCTGTGACCTTTTAGCTGTTTCAATACTATTGTGGGAACGAATTTTCATTTCACTGTAATAATTATGTTAGCAACTTCTACTTTTTCTTTTTTTTAATTGACAGTAAGTATGATTAGGAATACAATAGCACCACCTGAGGCACAGTAGCTGCCTAGATTACTTGTCAGTTCATAAATACAGGGTCAAATTCAGCATTGCTATGAGTGAGCATACTTTAATTATCCATTATTTATTATAAGTTAAGTTCTAACAATATGCTCTATACTAATAAGAATAGGGGGGAAAATCAGTCACACAGAGCATTCATAAGCCAAGAAACTATTTTTGCAATTCTAATTTATCCTCTGTTTAAAGTATTGCCGTCAATTAACTTTATTCTTTCAAAATTACAGGCGAAGAAAGCTAAAAGTTTGTTCTGACATTCATATATAGATGTTTCAGTAGAAAAAAACCCCCTGAATTTCAAGTGCATTGAAGATCCACAGGGATTTTCTGAAAACAGAAAAGATTCTAAATGCCAGATAATGCCAAAATGGGTAGTAAACAAGTCTCATCACCCAAGCAGGTTTTGTGGTGAGAGCGTTCTGAGCACGAGTGTGGCACCAAAGCGTTCAATCAGGGTACAAATGCAATTTAGCCAAGTGGGTCAGATTCATTACACTGGTAATACCAGCGTGTACAGCCCTGAACACCACGCTCCCACTTCAGCTGGGTAAACTTTGTGAAAGAGCAAAATGCAAAAATACACAGAGTTGCTGAGGTCAAATGGGGCCTGTTTGGGCTGCTGGACTTTCTGTCTTAAATGAGCATCCTGTTGTTGTTTTGCAGGCTACCTCTTGGGTATATGTTTTGGTAATTAATAGGGACACACAGGACTCACATGGTGTGCCAAGACCCAAGGGCTTATGTGACCCAATAAAGATTTTGACCATTCATGTTACCAGGGAAAATAAAAAAGTGCATACAAAAGCCAACTAGTATAAGAGATGCCTCCTAAATATACTGAATAATTCCCATTTTACTGATAATAAAATGAAGCTCATGGCTGTTATGTTCATTGTGAAAATCAATGATGGCATAAGTTGCAGTCCTAAAAATGAGCACTGCAGATAAACATCTGCATTAGATTTTAAATTGGTGTGCAATTTGTTGTGAGTAATGCTGCTGGTAAACAGGCATTAAGCAATGATTAATCTGCCCATTTTTTCAAATTTCAGACATTAGCAAAGGAGTTTCAGTTTGGTTTGTGTAGGAGATTTGAACTATACTTTTGTTTACTGTCATCCTTTGGATTCCCCTATATAATCCATCCACTAAATTTTGTTGTTAAAATGAACCATATTCTTATAGAAACAGATCCTACCAATTGACTAAATAAGAGAGGAATGATTAGTTTTCAAAAAGCAGATTCACTATAATTTTGCTTCCTACGAGCAGTGTAGAGCCAAGATAGCTGAAACATTATTCAAGGCATCACAAGCAGTCATCCAGTTAAAATATTACTCTAATTATACATTTTTAATTTAATATTCTCCTACAGATACTTTAATTTAATTTTTGTTTTTCATATATGTAAAAAAATGAAAAATTAAGACAAAGTCATATTATTTTGTCTTGTCTGCATTATATGCTGTTAGACTACATGACAACTTGCAGTTGGGCAATGGCTAGAAGATCAATACAGTAAAAATCCTTCTCTTTGTCTGCTCATTCTTCCACAAGGGAAAAACACTCCCTAATATTCATTGTCTTAATCAAGTTTTAAAGCATTATAATCACTAATCACAGAAAGAGACACCTCCCACTACCCTGGGAATTTGTGAAAGGCCACTTCTGATCAAGGTGTCTATGATTAAAGTTCACAGGTTTCTTTTTTTGTTTGTTTTTCTTTCTTTCTTTCTTTCTTTCTTTCTTTTTCTTTCTTTCTTTCTTTTTCTTTCTTTCTTTCTTTCTTTCTTTCTTTCTTTCTTTCTTTCTCACTCTCTCGCTCTTTCTTTCTTTCTTTCTTTATATGTATATATATGAGACAAGTTATATTTGGAGATATGTATAAGACAGCCTGGAATAAATGGAAATAATACACTGAGTACTTGCAAATATCATGTCTATGACAACAATATTTATTCCATATTATCTTCTGTGTCCTCTATTCTAAGTTCTGTAAAATCACAGTAGCAGAAGACCTAGCTGTGCTACTGATATTACTATCACCAATATCTTAAGTGTTCAGCAGAGCACTGAACAGCACTGCAGTTGATATAAATCTGTTGCACCTGCATCTTGTACAATATGTATTGTTCTGCTACACCTATCTGAAATAAAATACAATAGAAGTGAAGTGAAAGAAAGATGATCACAAATATGTAACAGCTTTCATAAAAGTAGACAGTTAATAGACTAGAACTCCATTTGCTAGCAATATGAGGAAGACATTAATCATAATGACATGCTGAATAGCAATAAGAACAATTATTCACTATTTGACACAATACAAGAACTAAGGACGACCCAAGGTATTATTAGGCAGAGAGTTTAAAGCAAACAAAAGTAAGTGCTTTTCACACTGAGCACCATTCAACTGTAGAATCCATTGCCATAGATTGCTTTAGGAACAAAAGCATAAATGAGTTTTAAAAGGTCAGACAGTTTCACTGGGAATAGATCTGGTGGTGGTGGTAAAACATGGTTCAGATGCAATCTCTGTCACAAATGTCTGCACAGCAGAAGCTACTAGGCTCTATGTGAAAAGAAGAATTTATCTTACATATGTGTGGTTCTTTTTTACTGTTCAATCAGCCTCTGTATTGACCCATTCACAAAGATAGAAAACTGTGCTAGATAGATATTTGTTCTAACTCTGAAAGGTTTCTTTTATATCCTCTGTTATTTTGCCACTCAAATAGTTATTATCCTTCTGAACTATCTTGTTTCATTAGGGAAATGCACAACTTGTTGAATGACAGCTACCTACACTGAAGTTTGGTAAATTGAAGATGACATGGCTGATAAAACAAAATGTTTGGAAGAAGCACTGCAATTGAGGGGCACCTTCCATCAGCTGAAATCTCCCCTACTGCCAAACCTTTAGACAGGCACAGAATATAGAGTAGGAAGCTGAAGAGAAAAAGAGATTAGAGATAAATAGGTGAGATTAGTTTAGATAAGGATTGGTTGGAAGTTAGTGTTAGCCCTCAGATATTAGAGGTGAGATAGGCAGGAACTGAATTAAAGACAGAAGAGAAAGACAGATAGGGACTGGGTGGGAATCTGATCTGAGTTCACTTAAACTGAGGAGTTCATGTACAATGTACAATGTACAAGATTAAAGCAGTGTATGGAAAAGCCAGAGGCTGTTTGGATAAAAAGTCACAATATTTATGCTCAAGTTATGGTAATTTGGTCATTGAAATAATGGTGATAAAGGGTCATGTTTGAGTAGCCTTGTTTGAGGATTTTATTAATAATACCTCAATGTCAAAGCAATACAGTAATTATCTGAATATTTTTGAAAAGGTTCTTTCCAGGATATGTTACTGCTGTGACTCATGATAACACATTAGCTACCAGTTGCCTTCAGAGGTAAAACTGTATTGAATATCATCAGACTACAGGGTGCTAAGGAATTTGTTCAGGAGGTGCACCTTTTCACAACAGAATCCTTATTATTTCATGGCATTTTTCTGATCTTGAAGGTTTCTATCCAAAACAGAAGTCCCTGACCCATCATGAAATCAGGATATGCTTTGACATGTCTGTAAAAGTGCTAAGTATCCCATGCTAAAATGTGTGTGCTGCATTATTCCTAATAAGGAATAAAATAAAATAAAATATTTTAAATAATGTTCAATTCATCATTATCTCATCAATTTCCAATATCTATTTTTGTATGTCTTGTGATTCATATATTAATAAAGTAGTAGATATATATTAATAATAAATAAATCATAGAATCAAAGAAAGGTTTGGATTTGAAGACACCTAAGAGAAGGCTCAATATATATATAAATTGAGGGTACATGCTCAAAATTTTTAACGATGGTGATGCACAATAAAAATTTTATATGACTGCTCTATAATACCTGAGTTAACTGCAAATGGATGACATACAATGGTGACTTACAAGAAAACCATATCCAATGGCACAGGTATCAGGGTGCCTAAAATGGTGCTTAGGGAATTGTGCAGGCTTCTGGTGACATTTCAGACCACCAAGGGGGCTCCAAGCATCTGTATCACTATAGAAAAGTTATGATGTTTAATGTTTAGCTTCTAAAACGCAATCCACTTGAATTTAGAGGGATTCATCATCTGACAACTAAATAGTAACTGTAATTTGACTGGCTGGAAGAATCATTCAGATGCACTTTAGCCAAGTAACATAGGAAAGATCAAGACATTATTTGATGGATGAGTATACAAAAAAAGAAATCTGTGGTGATGCATTATGTGGTTAAAGAGATAAAGCACGTGTGTACCACAGAAGGAAGAGATCCCAGCAACAGCAACTGGTGAGAAAGAGCCAAAGAATCTTGCACTTGTGGGTTAGGTTGATGTCTGAGAGGAAATTAGGAAAGAAGCTTCAATTTCATAAAACTATATGTTTTGCAAAAAGACTGGATGACAACAACCTTCCCTTTGTTAATCAATGAGTATTCCATGCCAGTCAAGACAGAGGTGAGGGTGGAAAGTAGCTTAGTTTGTATGAATATTCTCTGTATATACCTGTCTATTTTCAACTGTTCCCTGAACTGTGTCCATTTTTCTTTATTTCAGTCCACCTACTGAAAAAGGAAGGTAGTTCAACACACTAAAAGGAGGGTTGTGACACAAAAATCAGATGAAATTTAACTCTGAGTCACAGAAGAAGAATTACCAGATGTCACCCTACACCTAGACTCTACAGGGTGCCCCTTAACTACTTTTTAAATGTACTGTGTTGTGTCAGTGTGTTGCACAACATATGGTAAGCATTACTTTTAACAAAACTCCTTCACATCTTTTGTTTTGCATCACAACTTTAATGTTATTTTAATGTATTTTTCTGGTGGATTAATAAACCTATTTTTTTCCTAAAGGGTTCATTATGTTTAGACACTACATTTTACTATATTTTTTTGTAAGTGAATGTAGGGCTTGATTCAAATACCAGTGAAATCAATGCGTTTCCACAATATTTTATAGACTGTAGTAGATAATGTCCTAGTAAAATTAACTTTGTATGTTTTTCAGTGAAACTGGTTTACCATAGGCCATGCTATAGAAATGTTTCCCAAGCTGTATCTCTACTCAAAGATTAAAGGGTTGAATAATATTTTCATTTCATATCTACTCAGACTTCCTGTAAATGGAATTATTATCATATTAAAGTTCCTCTAAAGTCTGAGCTGAGTTAGGTTTTGCATTGAGTGACCGTTTGCTTCCAAAGAGTATCTTTACAAAATTGGTAATGAAAAATGGCATTTGCTTACTCAATAGATCATGGTACTAAACTCATTACATTATTTATTTACCAAAATAATGAGACCATCTGGTCCGGATCTCTACCCAAGTGAGATTATTTCCATCCAACTATTTTTTCCAATGTAGGCTTAAAATGCCCCAACAGACAAGTTTTCATTTAGAAAAATGTTCTATAGCATCACACATTGATAGGAAAAAAATGTTTCAGGTGTTCAACCACAATTTTGCTATTTTCATTTTCATACTACAGGTTAAATCTCTATGTTCACTATAAGTTCTTTCATCAGGTTTTTACAAGTGATCCATTTCAAATATTTTTTATAATTTCTCCATTCTCAGCTGTTGTTTTCCAGCAGCCAACCAGTCATTCTTCATTTCTTCCTTTTTAGCTGTGCCTGTCACTTTATTAATTTGTTCAGAGCCAAATCTGTATTTTGGAATGAGCAAAATTTCTTTCTGACCAAAATGTAAAAGTTTTCCTATTTTTTCATTAATGTATTGCACTGTGTTTTTATACATACACATCCAAAATGGAATAAAAAACAAAAATCAGGATTTTTGTAGTAGTGGCCTGTGATTCCTGAAAGGATTTCAAGGTTAAAGTAGACAGACCTAATTTTCCTAAGTTGAAATCCTATGACAAGAAGATTTATTCGGTCTAATTATCAGGAGAGCAATGAACAAGGAAATGATTATATTTTCTTCCCATATCTAGCATTGCTGAAACAGAAACTTTCATATTCCATAAGTGTCTAGTGACAGCATTCTTTTAAAATAAGGTTTGCAAAGAAGAGGAAGAAAAAGTCACAAAAGTGATTTAGACTGAGGAAAATCCATTAAAATTTGACTTTTAAACTTTTAATCTGCTAATTTATCAAAAGAAGATCACTGTGATTTGATATCCCCCCAAAGGGGGAACACTGACTTCCCTAATCAGGTAGCAAATGGCATGCTGAACACCAGCAGATGAACATCAAATTGAAATTTTCAACTTCATGTTAAATTCCTATTTTTAACTCAGTGTGAATCAAATTAAAAATACAGTGGGATAACTGGATTTTATATCTTTCAAAATCTTCATATATGAGGAATGCCCCTTTTTGGGCCCTGACAAACTCTGTGCAGGAGTATCTGGTTTAAAAGCTGTGCTGTGGAGGTGGTGAGCCTGGGTGTTGTGAACACCGTCTGCCTTTGGTAGCTGGCCCATAGTACAGGTGCAGCATCAGGGCTTTCAAAGACTGGTACTGACTCCACAGCTGCTGTTAGCAATAGGTCTGAATTGGAGAATAGAAGAAGGAAAACATTTACCCTTCCACTTTTTTTTTTTTTTAGTACAGATGATAACAAACTGACACAGCAAGGTCATGAAAGTGCTTCTTTGGTTGGTACAACTACACAGACGTCCCTTTCATACATCTCCTCTGTAACTGAAACCCAAATTAGCTAGAGACAGCTCAGGTATGACTTTCCATCACCTCTCTGTCTGCAGTCTAGACATATCTTCTGCTTCAGTAGTGAAAATCGTGGTAGAGGACTGGATCCGGAATTCCAACATGCTGCTAATTATGGCTCTGAAAGTGGTTGCAGCTTTTTAAATTGTAAGCTTGGCTGAAAACGAAGGGACTGTCAATTGCTTGTTTATCTTGAGAGTGAGAAAGCAAGATTACATGAATACTAACTAGAGGATAATAGTGAAAAGAAGGCTATTTGGCTTTATAACATCAAAAGCAATGGAGTCTGAAGGCTATTTCTCTGTGCATGGTGCTCTGACTCTGTAACTGGACCATGGACGTCAGGGTAGCTTTAAGAAAGCTAAATTTTACCTTAGTTGTTATTTGAAAAATCTCAATTCACATGGCAATTCTTAATTCATTTTATGTGTTGTACAACAGAGTCTAGTTAACTTCTAGCTTTGGCTGAGTTCACAAAACTGGAAAGACTTGAATCAACTTCAGGTGAAATTGGAAGAAACCGACGGATTTCTGTTCTAGTCCTCTGTCTATCTTTTTGATCCACAGTTGTGCCTGTATGAATCATAGTCAAATATCCAGGCTTTGTCTAACAGGTCAATTTCTTTCCTCTAAATTAGGCTGTATTATAAGGAAGCACCATATATCTCTGCCACTCCTGCTGTAAAGCTGTCTAATCTTCTGCCTCCAGATGCACACCATCACTGCCATTTAGCTTGAAAAATACTTTGTACTAAATATGACTTTCAAAATGACAAACTATTTTTAATTTGTCCTACTAATATAGTGGATTGCCCCAGGGAACATATGGCATGATGGCTGCTGCCATCTGTAGGATGCCCTGAGGTGTTCAATGGGGCATTTCAAAGGGTCTGATTGCGAGCTTCAGAAAACTAGGCAGAATCACAGAATGGTTGGGGCTGCCCCTTAATTCTGACCCATAAGCTCTCAACTTATTCTTCATCCACTCCCAGGCAGATACATTCCCCTTAACAGAATCACCCATTATGGGCACTTGTTTCTTTTCCTGTTCTCCTCCACGGAGGCTGGAGACTGAGGCAGAGACCTGCTTTTGTGGGTCACGGGTCCAAGGTGCCTGGAGAAAAGGAGACTCAGGGTGGACCATATCACTTTCTACCTACCTTTTTTCCTACCTTACTACCTGAAACATTATTGTAGCAAGGTGGAGGACAGTCCCTTCTCCCAGGTAACAAGTGACAGAATGAGACAAAATGTCCTCAAGAATGGGAAACCTCGCTACACTAGGGGAGGTTTAAATTGGATATTGAGGAAAATTTAATTATAGAAAGGGTTGTCAAGGTTTGGAACACTTTACACAGGGACTTACCTTTTCTCCAAGAGAAAGTTCTGGGCCCTGGGTGAACCTACTCCCTGAAACTGAAGTCTCCTTCCTTACCAGTTTCATCTTGGTGCCAGCAGAGCTGCATCAGACATAGAATCATAGAATCACCTGAAAAGACTTCAAGAATCATCATGCCCAACCTTTGACCTATCTCAGGGTTAACTCTGTAGAAATGATGGCTTTAATTGAAATAGACATTTTGCACCACTGGGTGAAATAATTCCCTACGCCAAATAATTAATGAACTATGGATAAGTGAAAATAATTTCTGATATATCCAAAGCAAGGAAAAATTAACATCCTTCTAGGAAGTAAGAATCCAGAAGGTGCTAAGATGAAAGAAAACAACACAGGTATTGCTGTCTATTCCTTTAACTCCAATCCACTCCTTCCTTCCTTCCTTCCTTCCTTCCTTCCTTCCTTCCTTCCTTCCTTCCTTCCTTCCTTCCTTCCTTCCTTCCTCCCTCCCTCCCTCCCTCCCTCCCTCCCTCCCTCCCTCCCTCCCTCCCTCCCTCCCTCAACAAATGATAGCTCCTGCATCTTTAAATCTGAAATAATTCATTGAATCTAAGGGATTTACATCTGAGTATAGTTAAAAATAAAATATTTTAAAATGGAATAAACTGTGAAAACAAATTCATTTGTGAGTTGCACATAATTTAGTCAAAATAGGCAACCACACAGTGCATGTTAAAAATGTACATAGGTAATTCCTTTCTAGACAGTAAAAAAGATAAATGGCTTTCAGAAAGAGCATTAACTTTGCAATTAGTTTCCATTATGAAATTCGCCTATACACAAACATAATTTTAATTTTAAAAATTCTTTTTGTTGGTGAAATTTTCTACTGCCTAAGTTTCCAAGTGGTCTATTTAATTCTTCAATTTCCTCACTCTCTCTGGAAGCTCAATAGCATACTAAAAGACAAGGGAAAACTAGAATCCTAAAATTCTAAATAATTCATTTTATTTTCTCTCTCTTTGCTACACTTTTGTGACATTAATTATTGATGTAAACTAATTTATTTCTTTTTAAAATATGGTTTAAAATCATAGAATCACAGAATTATTTTTGAAGGGACCTAAAGATCATCTCATTCCAACCTCCCTACCATGAACAGGGACACCTTCCACTAGACCAGGCTGCTCAAAGACCCATCCAACCTGGCCTTGAACACTTCCAGGGATGGGGCATCCACAGATTCCTTGGGCTGCTCCAGTCCTCACCACCCTCACAGCAATTTGTTTTTTCCTAATATCTAATCTAACCCTGCTGTCTTTCAGGTTAAAGCCCTGTTGAGGAACACATCTGGTGCAGGCATCTCCATTTGCAAGCTGCAATTAGAGATACAGAATGAGACATAGTCTGAGCTCTAGGGTGAGAGCCCACAAAGACAAAAGGCCATGAACTGCCAACCCTTTGCATAAAAAAGGGTACAAAGAGTGATGACCAGATTAATGAACAGAGAAAAACACAGCAGGAGCTGAAGACTTACAGGGATGAAGAAGTAGAATTAGGATGAAAAGGAAGAGTTGTGTAGGGCTAGCCTGTGAGGGTATGAAAGCCCAGGGGCTCCTGTGGTGGGGGTTCTCCTCAGAGACATCAGCTCCAGCTGTTTCTGTGTTAATGCACCATGAATTTTATGGCACTAGAAAAGTAAGACTCTAAGGAAACCTGGTCTGACTGTCTGAGCAGGGTGTGTAGGGAGCCATGGGACCTACAGGAATCCACTCCTATGGAGAGGCTCTGATCCCCTGGTGTTGTGTGACTGCCAGTGAGTCTCATGAGAGAGCAGACTGGGAAGTTTTCCTTGACACCACCTTGTCCTGTCATTACATGCCCTTGCAAGAAGTCCCTCTCCAGGTGTCTTGCAGCCCCCTCTTTAGGCACTGCAAGGTCATACAAGGTCTCTCTGGAGGCTTCTCGTGTCCAGAGTGAACAACCCCAGCTGTCTCAGCCCAGCTTCCTCTGGACTGGCTCCACCTGGTCCACATCCATCTTGTGTTGGCTGTCCCAGAGGTGCATGCAATATTCCAGGCAGGGCCTCCTGGGACTGGAGTCAAGGGAGAGAGACACCTCCCTCAGCCTGTTGGCTTTCCAAAGCTTATAACCCTCCACCTTACTGATTAGGAAATTAATGTTGAAATTCCAGGAACTGCTAGATTATAGATAAGTATTTCAAGTATCAGATTTGTCCCTACATGATATGGTGACAGGATTCCGATTCTGGATTTCAGAAATCTCTGCCATTGGAAAATTTCACCAAAAAAATTTGTTGTTTCAGTAAAGAGAGTTTCTGAGAAAATTTGTGACCTGAATTAATCCCAAGTGAGATGGAAGATGTGACTCCAGTTGGAACTCCAACTGCTTCTTTTTAGCATACCTTATCTATGTTTCAATATATATAATGCTACAACAGTTCCACTTGCTCCTAAATATTCTGCTTATTTTTGTGCCACTAGTATTCTATTCTGTTTTATAAACCATACCAAGCTTTTATTTTTTATTCTTTTTTGTTTGTTTGTTTTAATTGAGGTTTTTTGTTTCATTTGTTTTTGACTAGTTTGAAGTATTCAGGAAAAAATATCTTCATGAGTTTTGGAGAACAAGTAAAAAATCCATTAACCTTCAAAATAATTGATGTGTTTTCCAGGTTACTGATTTATTAAGACACTTTGTGCACCTGTTCCAATCATTAGTGATATATTGTTCCACAGTAAGCACTCACTCCATCTTAGTTAAATAATATTATTTGGTTGGATTGATTATTGTTTGTAAAAGCTTGCTAAATTAGGATCTGTTACTTTTTTTTATTATACATTTTTTTAAAAAAATCTATTTGAAGCAATAAATTGTGAATATAAATTTGCCTGTAGATATTTTACAAATCAGTTTTCATGTACAAACATCTGCACTGAAGGTCTCTAGTGTAATAGTGAGGATCTTGAGTCACTGTGAAAAACATCAGCCCTGAAATTTCATCTAATCATAAGCAGTTCTCTCAAAAAAATCATTCATCACACTTTGATGAGCTTGCATACTGAAGCCATATTCTTAAACAACCAGAAATGTAGGACTCTGGAAGGAAACCATAAGACAGAAGTTCAAATAAAGTTTCTTGGAAACTGGCAACCATTATATCTTTACAGTTTCTTTAATACATGCTCTGAAATCAGTGGTGTTCCTGATTATCTAGAAGGATCAGATGACTGCAAATTTCCTTTCAACATGGTTAAAATGAACCAGTTTTAAACTGCCTTCTCATGAAATAAATACCATCCACCAAGTGCCAAATAGTAATTTTTATTCTGAGTAAACAAAGTTCAAGTTTGCCTGACTGTCTAAAGTCCAGACCTGTCCAACTCAACAGAAATGCCCGGATCTAATAGACAAAAAGAAAATTTTCATTTTGGGCACAATTTTGAAGGTGAGTTAGGACTCAAGTGGTGAGACTCTGCTGTGTGGAGCCTGATCTAAGATTATTGGTCCTGTGAATCTACATAATATGGGGTCAGACAGAAGATTAATTTAGGATCTGAAAGATGC
The DNA here is from genome assembly GCF_047830755.1 of Zonotrichia albicollis. NCBI lineage: Eukaryota > Metazoa > Chordata > Aves > Passeriformes > Passerellidae > Zonotrichia > Zonotrichia albicollis. The sequence goes on from NC_133821.1 coordinate 83,974,853, forward strand.
ACTACAGTGTCAAGTACTTATTGGAGAAGGTCCAGTGTTTTGCATGTTCCTGTCCTGTCTCAGAGCCAGCTCAGAATGCAGTCACTGTAATGACAATAATGTTATTCTTTTTCTACAGTGTGATTTTCTTCAATGGTCACCCAAAGAATAGTCATTGAAGTTATAGCAAGAAATTGGTATGTTGTATTGTAGCTGTCAGTGTCAGGGAGTCGTGTTCAGATAATGTTTTCTAGCTTTGGGACTCGCATACATAAAGAGGCATTCCACTTCAATCTGTCATATTTGTCAATCTGACAAGGAAACAAGTTTGTCAGAATGTCCTAAAATCACTTTGATACCAGCCAAGATTTAAAAGAAGCATCTTTAATCTACCAGCTTGGGATGAAATGATGGTTTGTAAAAGAAGAGATGAAAACTCAATTATAGATTTTACTTACCAGTAGTCTTAATCCTTACCTTCTCAAATGCTGAACTGCTTTTGGCAATTTTCTTGAGTTCATGTTTCTTGCTCATACAAGATGTTTTGAGAAATTGACTCCTCTCCTAACTCACACCTGAATTATCTCACTTTGAATTTTACTTGTCCTTCATAAGAAATGGAAACAGCTCTGACTTGAAAACAAGAGCTTTCCATGGCTGAATAACTACCTACATCCATCTTCTCATCCTTTCTTCATTTTTTAAGCTGTTGCATGAGTTTGCAACCCTGGTTTTGGACTTTTGACTGCCATCTGTGTCCTCCCAGCCCCTGCTCCTCACTGCATCCAGCACCCTTCAAATCATAATGAACATTGAGATACTGTGCTAAAACCCTCCTGGGGTTCAAGACTGGCCCATTCTTTCTTTAGAGCACATATGTCAAAGAAAACCAGGGGTCTATACCTGTGATCATGTAGATATTGCTGTGTTCAGACACAGAATACTTAATTTATGATATTCTTTTGGATTTTTTTACTGTCTATTTATTTATGTACTTATTTATTTATTTAAATAGACGGAAATCTGTTTGTGAGATTTAAGGAAATTACTTAAAAACAAAGATATAACACTTTGCCCACTGCATTCTTCTCATTCTCAGATCAACATCTCTCAGTAGCTCTAAAGATGCACAAAAGATGTGCAAATGGGTCTGATTTTGAGCACTTTATCATGGGTCTACACTTACCAAAACTAGTTCTCTGCTCCTGATATTCCATGCATGTGGTCCCTGCTTTTCGGGTCTCTGCCTGCCCAGCCCATCCTCAACTCCCTGAACTTAGAATTTGGATACATACATACATACATACATACATATATATATATATATATATATGTATATATATATATGCACATACATGCACACCTTTTGCTTCTACTGCATTATATGAGAAATTTTAAATTCATGTTTTTCTTCCTAGATATTCAAGCTTATTTTACTGTGTTTGCAGTTTATTTATGACATTTAGCATCAACTATTTCTTGTTAGAAACAACAAGAAATTCTTGTCCTCCATTATCCATGCTTTCTCTCAGTTTGGGCAGTTCTTTCTCACAATCTTTGTGGGAATTTAAAATACATATTCTGTGATTCCCAAGCAGCCTGAAGCAAGTGAAGACACCTCTAGGTTTGTTCCATAGCTGTGCTTCATTGCAGCTAACTGGGTTTTGTAATGAAAGCCTTTTGAGTATGACATATATGCTTGATATACAGTACCTCTCTCCCAGATTCAAAGATTGTTGAATTCATCAGCATCCTAGCAGACACATGGAGAGATTTGGATTTCTTCTTTTGACATATGTGCCTAATTTCTGTTTAAGTTGTATTTTAAGCTCCTATGTGCTCTTAAGTCCTGTACCAAAATTGACAGAAGGAATCTCTAATTAATTTGTGAAGTACGTAGAAACCTTCTGAATCTCACTCCAGACTCTTTTGAAAAAGCTTTTTATCCCCCCTCAAAATCAAAAATTTCCAAAGTTTTGTTTGGAAAATTTGAAAATTTGTTTTTGAGTGGTCACACAATTCCACTTTGTGTGTTTATTTTGTCTCTGCTATCTCCTCTCTGCCGTGTTTATTGTACAAACCCCTAATACTCCACTGGCAGGTGTCTATTCGAATTTCAAGAAGTCAAACTCTTCCATCTCTCATGCCTGAGGGCAAAAATAAAATCACTGAACAGCTTATCCAGCAACTGCTTTTTTGCTGAGACAGCTCCCCTTGCTGTCTGCTCCAGACAGGAACTCAGGAATCGGTTTTGTAATCCATTTAATAAAACAATGAACTTTGGTTTTCATGTCAGCAGGGAAAAGGGTTTTTTTTGTTGTTTTTTTTTTTTTTTTAGCTAATCACCATCTGGATTAATTTTATTTGCCAAAAATCTTCACCCATGATCAAAAGCCAAGAGTAGTGTTATATCTTTGTTTACAAGGCAAAGTTTTATATGTTAGGTAATAGATGACAGAGTATTGTAGATCTCCCCTGAATCAGAAGGGTACCTCACAGTATTTGTAAATGCATGACTGTACATGTAAAGCCAAATATTTAGGATTATCTGGGACAATGCTGGCATGCAGATGCTCAGTTAAAGAGGTAAAACCCCTTTAGAGTTTTAGAGTCAAAAAAAGAGCATTCTTTAGAGAAGATTCTCCACAGGAACTCTCTTAAAACCTGTTTGTCTATATTTTTTTTTTTCCTAGAAAATTATCTCTTTTGCTTTTCTGGGAGTTTAAAGGGTTTGCATATATTGGTTTAAGACCTTTTTTTTTTTTTTCTAATGGTAGTCTATCTTTCAGAGAAAGACTCTTGAGTCAGAAACCATCTATCTTTTTTGGTGTAATCTTTACACTTGATAGTGTAGTATTTACATGGTAGGCTCCTCTAAAGAAGAAGAAAAGCAGAAGAAAAGGAAAAGGAAAGAAAGGAAAAAAATGTTTAGGTTGGAGTGCTCTCTGTTGACATATGTGCTGAGAACAGGGAAAATCCATTCAGCCACAAGGGCCCAGAGACACCCAGGATTCCGCTGTGACACTTCGTGTTTCTGAGCCTCCAAAGGAAATTCTCACTCTGGGCGCTTTGCAAGGCAGTCTGAATGAACACATCCTCCATGAGCTGAGTCAATCCAAGCACAGATGAGTCAGGAAACTATAAATACGGGCATTAAGGATTGCCTGAAGGACTCTGACTGTCTTGAAGTGAGACTGAACTATTTGTTTCCTGTGCCAGTGTTGGTGTCACTTGGACACAAACTCCCACGTTGCTGCTTTCACCTAAATCTGAGGATCAGCCAGCTATTAACTCACAACCTGCTCTGCTGCTCACTGTGAAGACTGCTCACTGTTCACTCACTGGCAGGGTTGTGAAGTGTTTATAAACGAGCTGAGAAGCTGCAATTCTCCTCCAGCTCTGCCAGCTCCAGGAGGTACTCACTGCATATCATGGTTATCCCTCTGACACTGAGAAACCATCTCCAAATGAAGATCTGAGGTGAGAAAGTTCTGTAAGTTCAGAAAAGTAAAGCAAACTGAAAAAATTCCAAAATACTGTACTTGAGTATGTCTAGAAGGCAGATGGGAAAGAAAAGATTTAGCTGTCATGAACATATCTGTTTTGTTTTCAAGTTAGTACTAATACTCATCAAAGCAGGAATGGTTTGCTAATGTATGCCTTTATGGGGTTCTTTTGGGGTTCTTTGCATCAACCCAAAATTTATTCATTTTTGTATTTTTGTGCTAAGTAAACACCTTTTTATTTTCCCCTAAGGGAGCAGCAGAAAATCAACAGGGGAATTATTCATACCTAAATTTCAGACATAGATTTATATGCAGGCATGATTATGTGAATGCACATATGTTTCAGGTTTAGCTGCACATGATGCTTTATGAAAAGTCCTCAGCAGAGATAGTTCCAGCTTGTACCTAAGGGGAAACTGGAAAATATGCCAGTTGCCTGAGCTTCAGAAAATCTGCATATTCCAAGGTTTAGCAATTACCTCAATAGGGTCCCCAAATTCCTATTGATCTCTACAGCTGATGTAGTAGAAATAATATTGCTGTGAAAAGTGTCACCTGGGGGTGCCAATGTTTTGTCTCAAGCGTAGCACTGTGTTTTAGCTTGAAGAAGCTACTGCTGTCATTCACACTTGTTCAAATGTTAGAAGTTTCTCTTACAAAGAAATATGACTTGAAACATAGTGGAGAAAGATGATGCGTCTTCTTGGGAAAGCAAAGCTGATGTCTAAGGCCTAAAAATATTTCTTCAGTTCGAGATTGAGACTGCTGGGTTCTTGGCTGCCATCTTGGTTAACAGAAAAGGAAACAAAATGGACATGCAGACAACTCCCAATGTGTGAATTGTTCTGGTTTTCTGTTTTATCAACTTGAACAGTAGCGGCAATGTCATCACAGTTTCTCTGGGAGAGCAAGGTGCTAGAAGAAGATGTAATAGTCTTCCTTTTTCTTATACCACCTTTTGTTTTTCTGAGGTAATACTAATCAGAGATTCTGTGTGAGGGCCTGCAGGAAGAATAGCTGAAGAAAAGAAGGGAGCAGAGGATGCAAGACCACACAAATATTTGTGCAACAGTGAGCAGAGCAGAAGTTAGTCAGAGGGAAGAGCAGGAATTACAGCAGAGTTATTAGGATCAGCTGAAAGAAAACTGAATTAAATGGTTGGCTTGAATTGAACAGAGTTGAGAGGATTATTATTATTCTTTTAATTGAAGACACCTGATATATTTCTCCAGCCTGGAGAGATATCATATATCATAGTGCCAAAGTTCATTTGTATCCACATTTATTTCTTCATAGATGGTAGCATCTCTCATTTAAATAACCATATATATAAGTCACATTTACATGATCTATTTTGTGCAGCGACCATAGGGAATACAAAGAGTCCCTGAGAAGCAACTGGGTGTTCAGTTCACTCATTTCCTCAACATACAGATGAAGATCATGCAGGTTGAGGCTTCACAGGCATCTCTGGCTTAGGTGAGGAAGGGGCCAAGGGTGGGGGGAGGTTCAGTGATATCTCAGTTTCATAACACTGAATAAAACTTTTATTAACTCCAGTGGGAAAAGTGACAGATCATAAGGCTGCCAATCTTCATCTTGCACCACGAAGTGGTTTACTTTCAAATGTGACATTTTTAGGTGCCACCAGATGTCACTATCGGTAGTTTTAGGTTTTCCCTTGGATTAAAGAGGGCTATTTTCCTTGGAGAAGTATTCTTTTCTAGCAGTGATACAGTTCACATTAGAAACCCAGAGCAATCACCAGAAAATACAGTTTGGCCTCTGCCTTTGAAATCCAGCTATGAATCTTCCACACACAGCTGTTGCTTTTAGTTGCACTTATGCCAGCAAACAAAACTTGAATGATGCTGAAATTTAGCAACAGATGCATTAGGCACCCAAGTCTTGGATAAGCACTGTGCTAATTATCAGCCATCAGCTGATCAATTTGCCTGAAGGCTTGAGCTTTGTATTCCCATGGTTGAGAATGGAGTTTATTTCCTTGTTTTTATCAGACCTAGCACTCCAGCATGGATTTTGACTCAGCCAGAGGGAGATTTATCACTTTGCACTATTTCTTCACCAGTTTAGACCAGGAAGCTGTTTTTAAAAACCTTTGAGTGTTACAAGCTCCAAATGAAGGCAGTGGGAACTCCAGAGGGAACAGCAAATATTTAGCAAAGCCTTGAATTCTGACCCTGTGATTTCAGGGGAATTATTTTAAATTAACTTTAGAGCTTTCAGGGAAGCAGGACATACAGAAATGAGTAAAAAAAATGAGTAAAAAAAAAAAAAGTAAAGTGAGAAAAAAATGTTTTCTTGCAAATTAAGAGTTGTATAATTTATATAAACTTCAGTGTTTTCTATACCTGTGCCCCTGCATTTCTCCTTAGAGTAACTACTTGGTTATTCATGTTTTGTTTATTTACTTTTGGAACTTTGAAAACTCCCAGAAAGTCATTCTGAATAGTAACAAATAACTCTACACATATTTTATTATAATACTGAGTGTTTTGTGCCAACTGTGAGTCCCTGTGTCTGGCTGGTTAATTGCTGCCATTCTGCCAGTGATTGATAGATAAGTGGGCACTATAACACACATTTTTCACTGAAGTTCCTGGTGAACTTTATTTGTACAACTTTGCATGAAACAGCCTAAGAAAAATGGTCTCACATCTTAGTAAGAGATGCCAGCACTTTCTATAGTAGTTTCTCAAGTGCTAGGAGGAGTAAAAGAAAGAGTTAATAACCCTGACACAATGTACCTAGAAGCAGGAATGGTTTGCTAATGTATGCCATTTTGGGGTTCTTTGGGCACCCCTTACCAGTCAGTTTTCACCAGGTTTGGGCAAAAATTTTAACACTTCAGATAAGCAGAACAAACTCAGGATCTCAGCTTTTCTGAAGGGCTTTTATTAGTGGCAAAATCAAGGGGGAATCTTGCATTCCAGTTTTTAATGACACCATTCATTTTCTGTGAATCCCTAATTTTTCAATATGGTTTTGTTTGGTTGGTTTGGGTTTTTTTGGGGGTTTTTTTGGGTTTTTTTTGTTTTGTTTTGGTTTGGTTTTAGTTTTGTTAGTTTGTTTATTTTTAAATTAAAGTGAATGTATTCTCCAGCCAGAGCAAAGAACTTTTGCACTTGAGGATATGGTTTAATAATAAATGTGGGTTGATAGTTGGACTTGATGATTTTAAAGATCTTTTCCAATCTTAACAACTCAGTCGTTCCATAAATTAGGTTTCCTAGATCTGAAAATTGTCCACACTCCACTGAACAGATTTATTCTAGATGAAAATTTAAATTTTACTTTTTAGGAATGTCACCTTATCTCTTTTCATTCAGGTTTCTCTCAATTAATTAGGTAATATTTATCCATTCTTGGAATAGAACCAGAATATTTTTTTCTTCATTGAAATGTACTGATTAGTCAAAACACAATGCTTTTGTAAGGAGAGTGTTTCAATTGTGACAAAATTATACATGAACAATTAGAGATCCATTTCATTTATGCTGAAATATTTCACTTCACTATTATGTTATTGTCATAGACCAAGCCATAAATTTAATTCTTTTTGTGGTTTGGGGAACTCTTCTGATCAGACCATTCTAATATTTACCAAGTTACTATTTATTTCCTTGTAACAATCACAGGAAATGTCTTGGTGTCTTCTGTTTCAAATTAGGATGAAAGTAAGTTCAAAATGTAGCAACTTTTTGTAGATTTGATCTTCTGGGAGTTTGATATGTTCTGCTTTGAAAAGTAAGTTGCTGGAATAAAAACATGCATAAGATATTAAAAATAATTTTTATTCATGTTTCATTAAACAGTCAGTAAGGGTCTCTTCCTTAAAGTCCCTGAGCTCCATTCATATCAGCATGCACTTACAAACTCATTAGAAATCATTCTGTGTCTGGTGAAAGTCCTCTGAATTCTTTACTGGAGACTCAGGTCACTCTAAATGTGATTACATGAAAATGCATAAGAGTACAGCATCACATCAACCTCACTTATTTGGTTTTGACTCAGTAACAGTAAATTAGTATTCATGATGGACACTTGACAAATAGGGTTATTATCAACACATGCTGTAAACATAAATCAGGTGGATATCAATAAAATTGTATTTTTGTTCTAGTCTTGTTTACAGATCTTCCTTTGGAATGCCACATAAATACTCCGAACGCTTGCAGGAAGCTTGCCACTCTGGTTATTAGTTTTCTCTGGCTTAGAGCACTGACACTGATCATTTTCTGACAATGTTTACCAACAACAAAGTTGTCCTATTGATCAAACTTTCTTTCTTTTACACTCCTTTATGTCCATGAATGCCTTACATCACTTTGCCTTGAGCCAAGTGGAATTATAAACACGAAACACACAGCAAAGGATAAAAATAACCAGTAAGGTTATGGTTTGATGTTATGAATGACAGCAACAGATCACTGAAGGAATTTGAGAGAATTGGTATTTTTATATTTCAGGAGAAAACATTAAAAGAAAAAAAAAAAAAGAACCAACCACCCAAAACATTTTTAGTTAAAGTTTGTCTGCTATCAGCTCCTGAAGTATGGATTGCTCAGTTTTAGGAGGATGAATTTTGCCAGCATGCTGACTCACACTGTAGTCGTAGGGCATAATTATCACAGTGAATTATATCTGCAGAGAAATGCGTTTTTTTTGTCTGCAGTGCAAATAGGACAAAGAGTGAAAAGCAGAATCTGTCCCAGAGTGATTTGCACAGCCTCAGATTGATTTCTTTGAAAGAGCCGCATCAGTCAGTTTGTGAAAAGCATGAGTCTAAAAATGCACTCTCAGCTGGCTTGGGGTTTTTCCTTCCATTATACTGACAACATTAGAGACTTCTATACTCCATGATGATTCCACTTTCTTTGCAAACCATGCATTTATCACCCTGCCTTGGGATAGACTTCATCTAAGGCTATTTTTAAAGAAATCTTAGTTTTTAGCATGCCATAAAATAAGAGGTTTGGATCTTCAGAATGGATTCCTAATTTATGGGATATGTACTTCTTCTTCCCCTTAAACAAAACTTTAAGTTTTGGGGAAGAAAATTTTTATTTGTCAGGCCAGCTACTGAAGGACACTTAACTCTGCCAGTGTCTTCACTTTTTATCTTTTTGGCTTCTTTTCAGCTTCTTTTCTGTGACTCGTGAGATATATACTGACAAGTAAGTGACCTTGCAAAGATACTATAAATATTGTTATTTTAACTAAAATTTTTATTTTTTTCCTGATATCTTTTTCTTACACAAACACCTGTTTTTGGAGGCTATTATTTATGATTGTGACCTCTATTTGCAAACATCACTGTGGAGAAAAGCCTGAAATAACATTTATAGTTAATCAGTTTAGAAAGTTTTTCATAGAACAGGTACAGTTTTCTGAATTTGGATTTTCAACAGAAGTAGTCTAATGATAAATCAATCTTTGTATCTAATTTAAACTACTACTCAATCAATTTGGAAAAATATCAGACACAGAATTTTTAGGATTGAAAGGGGCCTTTGGAGATCATCCTGCCCAAGACCATGCTAAGGCAGTGTCACCTACAAAAGGGGACACAAAAACCATCCAGGTGGGTTCGGAATGTCTGCAGAGAGGTAGACTCCATGACCTCCTGGGGACGCCTGTTTCAAGTGCTCTGCCACCCTCAACATAAAGTTCTTCCTTGTTTGTGGTGAAACTTCTTGTGATTTATTTCATGGCCAGTGCTCCCTTCCCTGTCACTGGGCATCACTGAAAAGATTTTGGTATCAACTTCTTGGCACCTGCCTTTGACATATTTATATGCATTAATGAGATTCCCCTCTGTTTTTTCCTGACTGAACAGGCCCAGTTCCCACAGTGTCTTCTCATACGGGAGATGCTCCCGACCCCACATCATCTTTGTGGCCTCTGCTGGACCCTCCCCAATAGCTCCTTCTCTTTCTTCAACTGTGGAGAACTGAATTGAACACAATACTCCAAATGTGATCTCACTAGGGTCAAGTAGAGATGATGTCCTGGTGATAATTAAATGATGATGATTAAAAAAGTTCTAATTCTATATACCCATTAAATATGACACTAACTGTCTCTGAAGCAGAAAGGAAAAAGTAAACTGGAGCACTAAATAAGGAGGACTTAGGAACACAGCTCATTGGGACTTATCTTAAGAGGATACAAAAATGAGTCAATATTATTCTGTATAAAATACGACAATATTTCAGAAAAAAAAAAAAGGCAACTTCAGCAAAACAAGTAATTTTAAGCTTCAGAACTTTGCACTGTCTCAGATCTGACAGAGGCCCTAACCCAGATATTCTATTTGAAATATTGAGAAATACAAGTAAATAAATACGTGGAGGTCAGCATTCATTTTGCAAAACTGTTAATGGACTGTTCACTGTAATGTCTGAGACAGCAATATGTTATGAAGCTTGAAATGTCTCAGAATGTATTTTTGACTGGACTGCTCTTTCTGATAGGAAATCTGCTTTGCCTTCCCTTTACTATGCTTAGTCAGTGGCACTGATTTTTTTATCAAGCAGTTTGACTGCAGATGGGAATGGTTCCTAAGTGCTTAACTGCTGCACTTTTAAGGAAAACAGGGTTGAATTGTCCCTTTGGGGCACAGTCATACTCTTTCCCTGCTATTTAATATATGGGATAAGTTACTATGTAGCTCCACTTTTCTGAGCACAGGATTTGGAGATGTGGTTATATCAAAATATCTTCCCCAGTTCTGTATCATTTTCAGGGCATCACTCTTCTTTTTCTTTTAATATTTAATAACAATTCAGAGCATCATATTGTTTCTGTTTTGTGCCAGTGCTAGGTTGGAGGACATGGGTAACAGTGGAGAGAAAAGTCATGCAGAACCCACTAGAAAGATAATTTCAGCAATACTTAGCTGCCAGGAATGACTGTACAGAATCTTTCAGGTGATCCCACTGGGAAGCTGAGAAAATTAGCAGTCACAGAGCCTCTACATTGGCCCTATGGAGCTCAAGAGCAATGCCACTTTTTATACTGGTCCTCCATCCATCTGCTATCACATCCATCAGTGAGACCTGAGTTCAATCTCACAACACATCTGGACTCCCTAAAAACCCACAGATTTCAGTACTGTGTCCTACAGCGCTCCCAGTCCTGGGAATGCAGCACAGGGACACCACAGGGACCTTGCTCAGAGCCAGAGTGAAGTTTTTATTTTGAATGACATTAGTTCACAGACCACTACAGATGTAGGCATGTAAAAGAGCCCCTGCTCTGAGCCAGGACCCGGATCTGTGCAAAGAAATTTTAGAGAGGATCTGTGCAAATAGGAGAGGCACAGAGTAAGGTGGGACAGGGGGGTGGAGCCTCCTTACTCAGGGTGTTGCCACATGTGAGTATCTGTTCAATACACTGCAGCTGCACATTGGCCATCATCCTTGAGCAATCCAGTCTAAGTTTAACTGCAGAATGCACCAAAAGGCACCTATTTATAAAATTATATTGGGTTTGCCTGGCAAAGTTTTGGCAGCAGTGAACTACAGTAGTGGCTTCTCTGAGAAGCTGCCAGAAGCTTCCCCCATGTCTGATGGAGCCAAAGCCAGACCTTCGAGATGGACCTACCACTGGTCAGGGTTGAGCCCATCAGTGATGGTCACTGCATCTCAGGGATAATATATTTAAGAAGGATGGGGGTGGGGAAAGGGGAAGAAACCCACCCTGTGCAACACCAGCAGCAGTCAGAAGAAAGGAGTGAAAATATGTGAAAGCATCAACCATGCAGACTCCCAGGTCAGTGAAGGAGGGGTAGGAGGTACTCCAGGCCCCAGAGCAGAGATTCCCTCACAAGCCTTGGTGAAAACCAATGGGGCAGCAGCTGTGTCCCTGCAGCCCCTGGATATCCATGGGGGAGAGGAGATCCACCTGCAGCCCATGGAGGAGAGAGTCAGACTGGAGCAAATGGATGCCTGAAGGGGTCTGTGACCCTGTGAGAAGCCTCTTCTGGAAGAGGCTCCTGTCATTGGACCTGTGCGGGACCCAAGCTGGAGCATGCTGTTCCTGAAGGACAGCACCCCATGGAAGGGACCCACACTGGAGCAGGGAAAGAATGTGAGCAGTCCTCTAAGTGAGGAGGAAAGAGCAGCAGAGGCAATGTGTTCTGAGCTGGCTACAACCCCTATTGCCTATCCTCTTTTCAGATTGAGCTTTTATTTCTCCTTATCCTAATCTGATTCAATTAAAGTGCCTCCCCCAAGTCTAGTTTGTTTGCCCATGATGGTCACTGGTGAGTGATCTCTCCTGCCCTTATCTGAACCCACAAGTCATTCACTATATTTTCTCTCCCCTGTCCAGATGAGGCTGGCAGTGACAAAGAGGCTTTAGAGAGAATCTGGCACCCAGTCAGGGTCAACCCATCACAAAAATACAACCATAAATCATAGGATTTATATTAGCAGCCAGTGCAGTATTATAACACCAGCCTCCCAATTTCATTGGAGTTGCTACGTGGCCTAAAAAGTGCCTGGCCTTGCCAAGGAGTGGCAGGAGAGTGCAGGGACAGCCCCAGCTCGAGTGGGTGCCCCTGGGTGAGGGCAGAGCTGTGGGTGCTCAGCTCAGGGAACTGATGGGTCCATTGTCTCTGACCAGGGGGTTCAGCTAAGCTCTGCTGGAGCGTGTTTGACTTGTTTGGTTCAGTGTTCTGACAAATACCTTGATTTCTATGAGCTGGCACCCAAAAGAAAAATAATTTTAGTTACATTTTACCTCTTTACTTCATGTGTGGAGTAAGTGGGGAAGTTCTTGCAGCTTGATACTCAAATGCTGTGAATTAGCATATTTGGAGAGAAATATTAAACAGGAGAATTCCTAAACTGTAAGCTTTTTTCCCCCTAATTATTACTACAAGTGCAGATTCTAAAATTTTAATTATTTGTACTGGTTCACATTTCTTTAGTCAGTGTACTGTCTTTTATTAAATAATGAAATCAAGGTTTATGTTTCCTCAACACTGACATTCAGCTATTAAATCTTTGCAGAGAAGTGGAAAAGAGCCTACTATTTCTCATGTTAATTGTTATGTAGGAGGATTAATTAATGCATATGGGTTTCCTTTTTTACCTCCTTTTTTTTTTAACCATTTTTTTAAGTATTTGAATCTCCTTGTAGGGCTAAGTGAATATTTTGGTGAGCTAAACTACTAGCACTTCAACTATTTATCCACTCAAAATGCTGCTTTGTTGAAACTGACACTCTTCAGAAAATTCAGCAATTGATTTGAATCTGAAATTAGGCACTATATTAATATTTACAATTACTATTATATTGGCAAAGAAACACAGAAATATTGGTCTGGAAGAGTTTTTGTGTGTTCCTCTGTCCCTCCACACTTTTCAATTGCTACTAGACACTAACATTATTTAAAAATATCTATCTTATTCATTTGCTAAAAACGGATTTTAAAATATTGCTTAGCATCTCCTAACAGATTTGTCCTGATAGGAAAATGGCAAAGCCAGAAAGTAACACAGAGATATACAGGAAAATTGGCAGTGTCTCTTTTCCTTTCAAAGCCAAAAATCTTGGTGTTTATTTCTGGACAGTCTTGGGAAAACCAAATACTAACCTACTTGCAAGAAAATAGAGCCTTAGCAGTTGGCCAAAAGAAATTTAATGTAATGGAATGGGGTCTAATGGAAAAATTTATTCTGAATCCAGTTCTAACAAGCACATTAACTTTACAAACCTGAGCAAGGCAGGTATCAGACATCAATCAGACACCCAAAAATTTATCAACATAGGAGTATTGCCATAATCCAGAAAATGTGAATTTTTCAATAGCTTATATGAATGGTTTAGGACAGGTGCAAAATACCCCACCACATTTATTTTATGAAGGATGCTTAAAATTTATTTCCAGATGTCCCAGGAGGGTTTTCCATTTAATCTGCTGTTTGCCCAAAATATAATCAAAATAAATCCATCTGCTGCCTACATTCTCTCTGAAAGGGTTAATATTTACACAGGAACAGGCAGAGTTTCTACTCTGAATATTGCAAACTGGAGACTGGCACTTGTATTTCTGCCTTTAAAAGTCATCTTCTTGGTCCAAAACTCTAAGAATATTTTGTACCAGTGTAAGCAAAATGCAGAGCCACTGTGAGGTATACACGGGCTCATAACTGGCTGTCCCTCATTCTGTCCTTCTGTTCTGCTTGGACAATGATCACGACAAAAGTCAGAAATTTGATAGGAGGGATATTTCTTGAGGCAGCTGAAGTTTTTCATATTTTCAAGTAATAGGATCATTACGGATGATATTCAAGGATATAGAGAGGTAAGGTTTAGGGAGAGGAAGGATCTTTTATTAACTCTACTTTATGGTTTCAAAACCAGACATGCTTCAGGCATACAAACCTTTTTCTTGTGCCCTTGGAAACTGGTCTCTTTTTATAACTGTATCAGCTAGTTTAATAAAAGATATTGCTTCTCCTTCTTTCAGATTTTAAGACACATTAAAGCAAGTGAGTTCTGCCCTGCTTAGAGCATTTCACAAAATTTTTATTTCAAAGAAATTGTCAGCAAAATGCTCTAACTTCAGCAATTGATATAGACACACAAAAATGTTGACTTTACACTCCTTTATATCTTTAGCATCCACATTCCTGCTTTATCCTCTTCATACCTGCGTTCAATCCTTCTGCTGCTTTTACAAAGTGGAAGTACTAATTGCATGATCCCTCCATCTTATTGATACAGATTAAACACAGCAGTGGTAAGTCTAGTGAACTCAGTGGGATCTTTCTTAATAATTTCTGCAAATTAAATAATTCTTGTTCCTGTACACGATATCAGTAGTTGCACTTCACACACATTTACCTATTTCCTTGTTTTTTATTTAGTCATACTTCAAATATATATTTTTTAAAGCTACCATCAGTAATATCTTAAAGAGCTACATAAAAATAGGCCTGAAAAATACCAGTGGGAGAAATGTCATGAGCCATCAAGCTTAATTTCCTTCTGAAGTAATAATAATTCCGTAATACTTTTCCCCTCTCCTTAACCTATGTTCTGCTATTTCTCTCCAACTCATTGCACTATTCCTGTCCCATGATTCTCACTTGTCCTAATTATATTTATTACTTATTGCTGGAGAATAATTATGAGTCAAGTATGTGGGAAAATTTTAATTAATGCTAATTTTACATTTAAATTTTTTCTGTGTACACATATATAAATAATTATATGCATTTCTGGAGTTACAGAATTTTTTTAACCTGAAAGCAAAAACACCCTAAAGTCTCAGTCGGGGATGAAAGCATCAGCTTGGACAGCTGGAAAGTGTACACTGTACCATTCAAAAATGAAACAATTCAACATATGACTGGGAAGAACAGACAAAAGAAAATTCAGCGGTCTGGTCTCTGTCACAGAAGCTATGCGCTTGGTTTTGTAAAGTGTTTAAGTAGCAATTGCCAAAGATACAACACAAATGTTCTCCTTTTGGGAGCTCTGCTTGGTTGCAGATGATAAACCGAGGTGCTTTTCTTTCCCCCAAGACTCTCCCTTGTCTGTGTCCCTGCCCCAGCATGCGCTGTCCACTGCAGGGCCAACGGCTGGGAGCTGCCCTGGAACAGAGATGGGGCTCCTCTACCTCATGGCACAGAGTTTGACACTCTGCAGGGCTTCTCTTTGTGCCTCTGGGCCTCAGGCTCGTCTTTCTTCCATGGTATCCAACGACCACAGGTAGGATTCATCTGATCAGAGGTAGGAACCTACTATGGGATAGTTATTTAGACTCTTTTTAATCACCAAAAAGAAAACAGCACTTCAAGGGTGAATTTATCTTCATCTAAAACAGAGGATTGAGAGGGAATCTGATGAATTGCATCCAAAAAGTGCCTTTTTCTTACCACTCCCTATAAGGGGGCACTTGCTTTGACTGTCCTGTAGACATTTATCTTCAACCTACCCAGATATCTGGAGATATAGATTGTTGCTACATCTCAAATGTACTGGGTCAGGGGATATTTCTGTTAATGCTCTGCAAGTCATACTTCAATTTTACCTAAGCAGTATTTTAAGCTCATAAGTGCTCTGATTGTTCTGGGTTTAGCTAACTAGCCTCTTTATACCCTTCTGAAAATCTATGCAGGTGTCTGTCCTAGCTTTTGACAATAGAGCTCTTAAGTCCAATTCTAATTTTTTTTCTAAATTTCTAAGTTTCTACTGAAAAGTTTAGTCGTGCAACTTACATTTATATAACATTATTTTGCAGATAAATTACTAAGTGCTCCAAGCTTGTCTTATACAAATTACTTCATCTAACTCCAAATAAATGGGCACATCTAAAATGTGAAAGCTTATTAACTCCCAATTATGCTTAACAGCACTCTTTTTGCTTCTCTTTCTTAAAAAAAGGTTTGTTTGCACTAAAATCTTTCTTTGGAAAGACTTTGAAACCTTTATTACAACTGAAATTAAATTAATCTAAATTTAAAACATGAGTAGTCACAGTGAATAAAATGCACTACTGTAAAATTTGCTGCAGTATTACAAAAATAAAAATTTTGTTGACTTTATAGTATTAGGTAATATATGGCAAATAAAAGGTCACAGGAGTATTCTGGTTTTCACTTTTCTAATTTTAGAGTAATGGCATTCAATTTTGAAAAAAAATTCAAATAGATCTAACTTTTAAACTGGTTTTCCATAATTCTAATTGGCAAAGGGATTTTCCAAGGTTATTCAGGGCCCCATCCAACCTGATACGGAACACTTCCAGGGATGGGGAGTCCACATCATCATTGGGCAACATTTACTTGAAGCTGAATAAAAATATTCCCTATTGAAATTAGCTATACTTATTTTGTTATAATGATAAAGAAATAAATATATATACACACTAAACAAATGTTTAAGAACACCTTTCAAATAAAAAAGTATCTTGTGGAATTGCACAATTGTAAAAAATTCATTATTTTGACCTCAAGATTACAGTCACAGGAACAATTTCTGTAGTCTGGTTTTGCCATCACAAAAGCACTACCAAAGGGGAATTACATCTCAGGAAAATTGGAAATTTCCTTCCTTTTTTTTTCTCTTGCTCCTGGAGTGGAGTGACTTGCTCCCAAGTGAGGTAACATCCTCGTTTCTATTGCTGCGACACAGAAGTGGATGAGGCAGCGTTGAGGGAGGTGACACTTGGCTGCTGCATGGCTCAGAGGTACCAGGATCCGTGGGTTTAGAGTGCCAGGAAAAGCATTAGAGAGATGCTGAGGGAGAACAGTGTCAGCTACAGATTAGAAACATCATGCACAAGGCTGGCTGTGTCTCAGCATTAGTGCTGCAACTGGGAAGAAAAGGCTGTGGCAGCAACTGGGTGAACTGGTAGACCTGCAGTGCTTACCTCAGGAGCTGAACCACAAAATTGGAAATTTTGTAATTGTCCCTGATGTAACTCCCATCAATCAGCAGCAGAAATATCATATGAACCTGTGTGTATTTTCTGCTTGCATTTGAAAATAGTGTATTTATACGATTCCATTAGCGTATTTTAATAAGCATTGCTTTGGGACACTGTGCCTGCCAATTTATGTTTATGAGACTGTCAACAGAATTTACATGCCTAAGAAAATATGATACAACATTGCCAAAGCAGGGACTGCCTGTCAAATGAGGTTGTCATGGAGAAATGAGACATAGGAAAGCTCATACAAATAGTGGCACAAGGAGAATGCCAGAGATTTTTTTTATTCCCCCGTTGAGCTCAATAAATATTTATTTCAGTAAGGGAAGGGGTAAGAAAATAATGAAATTATGAGCCATATTATGCAGTCATTTTTGTTTAGGAGAATTTTTCATTGAAACTGGCCCAATACAAAACCACACAAATAGGTAAAGTTCTTGCATTCTGTATTGTGCATTTAGAAACTATTTTTTTGCAGTCCAACTTTTGCAAGGCAGCGCCCTATCCTGCCTGGAAAATAAGCAAGTCGACACTAAAGGTAATTTCTAGAGTGTGCCTTTGGGCTGGGCTGTGTTGACCACTGGAGAGGCTCTCAGGATTCTTTGGGAGCTGATATTAATTAGACATCTCCACACAGCACTCAGCACTCGGACTGGTGCTAAAGTGGCTCAAGAATTTGAAGGCATTTCATGACCTTTTTGAACTTCTGCTCATATCAGTACTGAAAAATTTGGGATTTCAGAGAAAAATACAAAAACAAATTCTTATCCAGCCTGACAAGCAGGCAATTCGGTCTCTACAAGATACAGGCAGTGACACCAGCTTGACACATGTCAAGGAGATAGGAGGTAGCCAAGTGCTCTGGAGTTGCTTCCCTTATTATAATTTTAATTACTCCAGGGAGAAGATTAGATGCTGCTTGTTATTTACAGTTGATTCATAAAATGGTGATTATATAATGAGGGAAAACATTGAGGGGAATATCTCTTCAATTTTCAAACTCTCTAGGTAGAACTAATTCTCCCTGACTTTAGCTCACTAAAAAATTATTATTGAAATGTAATCAACTGATACAGGCTTCCTTAACAGAGATATAGTCTCCTTGAGACCATGATTTATCACCTTATAAATTAGGTGAAGTGATTTCTTCCTCAAAAGCTCTTCTTTCCTTCAGTGGCACAAAAGGCACCCTGGAGAGGCCTGGAATTTATAAGAATGAATCTCTGAGGATTATAGGCCACTCTGAGCTGACACCTATGATGTGGTCATGGACTTACAGTCCAAGGTGATATTTGCCACTGATGTTTGTGTCTCAGCTTGCTTTGGCTCCAAAGACATCCAAGATCTCTCTGAAGCTTCTTTCTTTCCTATCAAGGACAACCTCAAAATGCTGATGGCTTCCATGGGGAACTTTGAATAACCAGCCAGAACAGCTGAATCAATTACAGTGTGACGTTCACCTGGACCATCTGTGAATAATTAGCATCCATTCTTTGTGGACTTCCAAAACTAAACCTGTTTCCCAGGTGCACTCCAAACATCTTTGAGTATTTTGGTGTCCAACCCATCTACCAGCTACCAGACAATCAGTTTGTTACTTGGACACTTTTGCATTTCCCTCCACCTACCTCCTGCACAGATATTCCAAGTGAAATTTGGTGTCCCTTCCAGCCCAAACCATTGTATGATTGCATGAAACTGATGTGTGCAGAGTGGTAAAAACTATCTAGCATTTTCAGTCTGGGTGAATTATTATTTCTATTATTTTAAAATTGAATGCACCTCTGAGTATGGGTCTATGAATTCTTCTTTAGAGTTAATTGCATTAAATATCTGACCAACAAGTTATTGTAAACTGTAAGAAATATAGAGCATATAATCCTGTGCTGTATAACTTTCACAAGATGTAATGGTATGCTAGCATATTATAAATACACTAGAATAATTTATTTATTATATTCCATTAGTGTATTTTAACAAGCATTGCTGTGGGACAGTATGCTTGCCAATTTATGTTTATGAGGCTGTCAAGATAATTTACATGCCTATGAAAATAAACAACATTGCCAGTGCAGGGTCTGCTTGTCAAATAATCTTGTCAGGAAAAAATGAAACACTACCAAGCTGAAGAGTAAAGCATATTCATTATTGTTGGCTACACAGATTCTATGTGACACAATGAAATACATTTATGCCATTTTTCATGTATCATATGAATAAAAAAATGAGGGAGAGGGATACTTCAGGCAGCCATATGTTGTACTGTACAAAACAGATTTAGCATTCTATCACAATTTTTTCTTCAAAATAATAAAAATAATATTTAAAAAAGTAGACATACCTGAGCCCCAGTAACTTTAGTGGGCAAAACAAAATGCATTATTCATCTGGGAAACTAAAAATACTACACAAAATCATGACTACTTCACAATAGTTAAGCTGAAATAAAATAGCTGCAGAGCTGTCTAGGGCTGAAAAAAATTACCTGGAAGAGTTCATTCAGGAGTTCTGACTAGATAATTATTGAGCTGCACTGACAAATTCTACACTTCCCTGCCAATTACACCTTCCAGGCCATGGCTTTTGGAATAATTTAAAGCAGTGAGATTTAGAATCGTGTTCTCATAATTCCCCATAGACAGCTAACTCTGCATTCCCTTCTTCAGGAGAAAAACCCCAAATTGTAAATGTACTCTCCTCCAAATTCTCCCTAACCATGGAACTGCCCTTGGAAACAGCCTCAGAGATGAAATGTGTCCAGGAGAAAAATTGACCCCAAATCATCCCAAAGCAGACAAATGCTCTCACTAAAGTCTTCAGAATGATCACCGTTACCGACAAGCAGTGAAAATGGCTTCAGAGAAAAATGGATAAGAGGCATACAAAGCGGGACCAGTGTTTATCAGAAAGACTGTAAAGGTATTCTCATTTACGTGGAGAGATTGCCTGTACACAGAGCAAGCAGCTCAGACGTGAATAATCTCTGCAGTGCGTGGTGCAGAGTGTGGCGGCCGCCGATGCTATCGGCAGCAGCACCGAGACAGACAATGTGCACAGGGATGATGAACGGAGAACAGGGATAGGGCTGAGAATTACAAGAGGATGACAATTCAGTACCAGTGAGATAAATTAGAGGGGTACAAGATGAAACTTAGCTGGCTCAGACATGGATATGCACAGAGACTGAGGAAGAAGCTGTTGCTGAAGGGGAGTGCTGCTCAGACAGGGCCACACTGGAAAGGGAAGGTGAGATGTCCATGGAACGGTGAGATGTCCATGGAACTTCAGTTGCCTTTCCCATGAACAGGCACTGTAAACTGAACCACTAGGTGCCCCAAAAATCTGGGACCAAGCAGATCTGAACCTGCTGCTTTGGGCTGGCCTGCCCCTCTACTCCATCTGAGTATCTCTCATGTGGGGTCACTCATCAGCTGGTGAATCACTCCCACTGTAGAAACCACACTACTATACTTCCTGTACTTGTTACAGCAGATCACATGAAAGACAACAAAAAGATGTTTTAAGGGTCATTCCAGGCTGAAATTTTGCTAGAGGTGATGTCATTTTATAATGATGGTCTGATGGGTCTGTCTCATACTGACTTTTAAGATGGCAGCTGCACTCTCACTGACAGCTGTATTATAAAGCTATAAAGTATTCAGCTAGAAACCTTCCTTCCACAAGCAGATGGCAAGATAGTCTTTAATGGGACTAAGTGAAAGGCAACTTTACAGCTTTCTTGATTGAAGTCTAAAGCCTATCATTTATTAGGTTGGATTTTAGACAAACTTTTATAGGTTTGTATAAGCAGAGTAAGTCACAGTTTAGAAAACAAATAAAAAATGTTTATTATTATTATTATTGATTTTTAAAGTGCATAAATTTGGATTTATTAACTTAGTATTTAAAAAAATAGAGTGGAAAAACCAAAACAAAGTCAAAAAGGTGGTGTTGCTCTGTCATCTATTTCAGATTCTCAACTACAAGCTTTGAAATAGAGTGCAACTCTATTTTGGAAACACAAGTAAATGTCTCAAAATAGCAGCAAACCTAATGTCCAGTAAATAAACAAAGTGAACCTGGAGTGGGGTTGAAATAATAGGAATGGAGTCAGGTACTCTGCGGAGGTGATAAAACAGAAAATCACTGAATGGTTTAGGTTGAAAGGGACCTTAAAGATCATGAGGTCCCCCCCTTCCACTATGGACAGGACCGCCCTCCACTAGACCAGGCTGCTCAAAGCCTCATCCAACCTGACCTTGAACACTTCCACAGATGTAGAAGCCTCTCTGGAAAGCTTTGTCCAGTGTCTCACCACCCTCACACTAAAATAGTTCTTCCTTATAGCCAATCTAAACCTACTGTCCTTCAATTTAAAACCCTTGCTTTCTCCTTTACAAGCCCTTATAAAAAGTGTCCCTCCAATTTTCTTATGAGCCCCTTACATACTGGAAATTCCATTTGTTGTGTAGCAGGATAAGTAGAAGTGAGATAAATTGTGTAGAGAGTTAATGCTATGATTAATGGGGGAAATAGTTTCACAAGAGAATTAGGGATAATTTAAGGCAAGCACAAAGTAAGAGTTGTCCAGAATCCTTCTCAGTACACATCAGTCCTGCCTCATAATAAACTCTGTCTCCCAGCACTGGACCTCTGGAGTAGGTGCTTCCAATAGTGTGGCAATTTCTCATTTGAGCTGTTATCTATAAGAAATTGGATCTAGCTTTCTTCATAGCACTCTACCACATCCCCACACATGGTTGATTTAATTAACACTTTTCTGCAGCTCTTTCCCCTCTGTGTAAGCTTCCATCTATTTATTTATATTTCCCCCCAGATTGTTGACTCTCGAGTTGTGTGAAATATTTTTAGGTACATTACATCTAATGTAAAAGATTCACAAATCAATCTGCCTTTAACTTCTCAGGCACATATATACCCTATTTTAATGGGGCCATTTATGCTGCTGTGTGATACATCTTCATAGTGTTGGCTTAATCACAAATGACAAGTGTTGAAAATGTAATAAAGACAGGGACACATTAATCCATTTTGTATGAAAATGTGAAAAAGGTAATCAGATTCTGAATGGCTGAATGCTTTAAAAATATACTGGCTGAGATTTCTTTTTCCATTCAGGATTCTCACCAGAGATTCTGATTAGAAAGATTTCAGTATAAAATTGCCTTAAAAATATTACGATTGTGCCAAAAAATGCACTGAGGAAGTTTTATAAAATTAGAGATGAATCTCAATCAGTAATGTGATGACCCCAAAGCTTCTTATGTATTTTAAATAATCAGGGAAGTCTATATTCCTTTTCTTTTTAAAGAATCTTATACACCTTGCCCATGGGTAGAAATTCAGGGTGTATCATTACCATTTCTGTTTCTGAATATCCAGAGCTAATTAAATAATTATTGTTAATAATTATTCCAATCTCCACAGGCAGCTAAGGATACCTTCAAAAATCTGTATTAAAAAATATCATCTTGGGGTTTTTTCCCCCTGCAAAAACAAGAAATATGAGGAAAAATTGCATTCTGTTCAACAGACACTCTTACAGCATATTCTTCCTCATCCATCACTGTGTAACATGTATTTCCCATGCCCTAGAGAATCTATGTAGCCTGACATAATGCTACAGGATTTTTTTTTTTGGTGGGGCTTTCTGTAGGAAAAAGAAAAAATTCTTTGCATCTTACTTTTTCTCACCCCACTACTTGGAGACTAAAGTTGTAGCATTGAGACAATTTAATAACTCCAACTTGCCTCTTCAAATAACTGTCTAGCCTAGGCTAAAATTCAGTCATCTGTAATACTTTCAGATTCACTTCATCACATTTGGTAGCTCAAAGACTGGCACTTAAATCCATTCTGTGGCAGTATCCAAAAATGTTCTTCCCCCTGGTAAATATTCTGATTCCACAGTTATTTCCCATTCCGTGTGCAGGAAACATCTCCCAGACCAAAGTAACATTACAAATGAAAGAGCTTTTTAATTGTGATGATTCTCTGCTAAGCTTCTAAATTAAATTATTAAATCCACAGAAGTTCTGATGAAACTGAAAATATTTATTTAGTTATTTAACTTTGAGCAATTATATTTCAATGTCATCTTAAGTCTTGAGCAAGAGATGATGCTCTGATTGCACCACTGAAAATGCAGCTTCTTACAGTGCAGTATCACTGGTATAGTTTGGCAGTGCGGCACCTTTCCCTCTTTGTGCTCTTTATCAGTTTGAAGTATTTTAGTTGCAAAACATCAGGGTCAGGATTTTCAGATGCTTTGCAGAGTTTATTATAGGGCCTCAAGAGCTGATGCCTCTAGACATCCTGTCTGGGAATTACGGTGATTTAATAATTTCAGCAATCTTACAGTTTCATCATTATTTTCAAAATAACTGAAGGAGTTTAGCACACATCATAGATACTTTTGTTCCTGCACAAACCCTAGGAAAGTATAAAATGTTTTCAGCATGAAAAAAACATTTGCAACATATAAGCAAGATATATTCCTAAATGTGGAGTGGAAAGGTAAATGATTAGAACATTTCCCACATGCCCATGCAAATTATATAAAACCAAAAATTGGTTCTGTCAATCATTTTTCATTTAACATTTTCAATTAAATTGAAATGCTGTAGGATGCCACTTTAAATTATCTACTTAATATAGTAGGAAGGGGAAGGATTGGCTTCCTGCTGTGGCTAAGGCAGTCCAAAACCAAAGTGGATTCAGCTCTACCTGCAGAGCTCCTATGTAATCTAAAGCTGTTCATCTTGCAGAAAAGCCACAAAGGAAGGATGATGGTGGATCACCTCCTACAGAGATGGGTCATGGCCTTGCTTCAGTGGGTTTCTCTGGGGAGTTCTTTTGCTATTAGTAGCCTCCTACAACAAACAGAATAGAATCCATTTCAATCTTTGCTAGCAGCATATGAAATAATATTTTTTCTAAACTACAATTCTGTTTTAAGATCTATCTTGTTTCTTGTTAACCAATGTTTTAATGAATAGCACTGAGACCATTTCCATATTTGTGAACTACAGTGATGGCATTTCAGGAGTAACAGAGATGAGGAGAGAATTAATTTATTTTTCACAATGATTGTTTATACAAGGTTTCTGTGAGTCACAAAATCGGTTATAAATGAGGGAGCACTGTAACAGCACCTCCTGAGCTCCACTTTGTAAAACAACTTTAAAT
Source organism: Zonotrichia albicollis (assembly GCF_047830755.1). Taxonomy (NCBI): domain Eukaryota; kingdom Metazoa; phylum Chordata; class Aves; order Passeriformes; family Passerellidae; genus Zonotrichia; species Zonotrichia albicollis. The sequence goes on from NC_133821.1 coordinate 83,999,021, forward strand.
AGAAATGAAAATGTCACATTCATGCACAGTGAATTTCATTCTTTTCCCCTTTAATTTCGAAGAAAAACTCAGTTTTATTATAAGGGTTAGCACAGGCTATCATATGTTGGCAAAAACCTTAGATAAATGCCAAAGACAAATTGCTAAAATTATTTTTTGACTCACCAAATCTTTTACCATCTATGTGATAATTTTGTTGCTCTTTAGGAAGACTGAAATACAGTACATGCAGTCCTGCCTCCTATAGTTCTAGACTATTTCAAAACAGACAGATAATACAAAGGACCCAGGTCAATACCAATCCTTCCATAGTAATTCATAGGGAAGCTCAGGACAATAGCAGCCACCATCGTGTCAGAGTGCTTTCAACACTGTGGTATCATAAGAATATCCAGGTACAGGGTGAGAGGCATAATTTTGAATTTCTATTTAGACTAGGGCTGAATAATATTCCTGTGAATGTATTTTATACATCTACTGAATCAGGACATAAGCAGTTTCCACAGGAAAAGCTTCAGGTTTGCCATGTATGAGCAGCTCTATACCTGAGTTTATTTATGTGTCAGTAGGTACAGAAATGACTTGGCTTTGACCATGCTAGACATGGGTCAGCTAAGCCTTAAAATACTTTTTTTTTTTTTTCCTGAAGAGGGCAGTGAATAGGGGTGGCACACAAAAAAACCCTTAGTCATGTTCCCATGTATAATATAGGCTCTTAATAAAGATTGAGAACTTCACCAAGTTGCTTTCCAAGTTACAATCCTGAAATGAGACCTTATACTTAATTATATAAATACCCTCCATCTAGTTCCACGCAAAATGGACTAAAGCTGACCTTTAGTCACTTTTTGTTGCATTTTAAAGTGCTTTCTTTTTTGCAAGCAGTTTGTAAGAGGTGGAAGATTTGTTACTAAAAACAAGGGTCTGCTTGAGTTTGTTCTCAAGGCAGACACCTAAAAGGGCACACGAAACTTGCCCAAGTGAGGCTGTTTTCTCTCCATTATCATAGAGGGAGACCATGGTCATTAACACACACGAAAGCATCTACAGAGACCTAAATTTGGGGAAGATGAAGCTCATTCTCTACACAGCTGAGGGAGTGATAATTGGCATATAATATTCCAGAAAAGGAAGATGAAAGTAGATACTTACCCTGAGTGAGTGAGGTCCCTTTCAGTGTAACCAAACCTGCTGGACACTGCCAATGATGCAAGGCAGCTTATGAAACCTGCTCCACAAGCACACTGCTATCAGTGTTTAAAAGTATAGATATATAGATAGGTGCCTAGATGGGCTACAACATCTCCTGCTGCAATCATATCCTGCTGTTATCATATTGTGTGTGATATGTATATTATATACCACCTGCAAGCAGATTCTGAGCAAGGAAAAAAACAAGGCTTCAAGTATTGCTTCTCTAAACTCTGCTGTTCCTTATAATGAAATATGTTTCTTTCGTGATTCTTTTAGAGAGAACAGATGGGGAGAAAACCCCAAAACGAATATATTTTATATGTATATATAAGTAATACATCTTAAGCTGCCCCAAAGGAAATATAGATTGGGTATTAGGAAAAACTTTTTTACAGAAAGTGTGACAAAGTACTGAAATGGTCTGCCTGGGGAGGTGGTGGAGTCACCATCCCTGGATATGTTAAAAAAAGACTGGATTTGGCACTGAGCACAGCTGAATAAATCTACTAGCACAAGTGTCTGCCTTCAGATGAACTCATCAAGAAATTGGTAACTGTGGCGAGGTGTGGCCTTTATGGTCAAGTGTCTGGCCAGCAGGAGGGCGGCCAACACCCAGCTGCAAATCCGGAAGCACCCCTCAGCGTCTGGTGGCCTTGGGCTGTGCTCTCTGCGGACAGGCTCGCTGCTATCTGGATGGGAAAGAAGGAGCTGGACACTCGATGGGAACAATCGAGTTTATTGAGGAGCCCAAGATGTCAGCCAGGGAGTGACCAAGAATGAGGGGTCAAACCGGGTTATAAAGGGAGGAGGTGTATCAGGGAAGGGTTTACATAGAACCAATAAGGGAAGACAAGGGAGTGAACTTAACATAATAGACATCAGGGAAAACCCAATCGATACAAAGTAAAGGAGGGGCCCCAGGACCACAGCCAATCATAACCCCCATATGAAAGAGGAGGAATTACATAACAAGGAGGCCTGAGGACAACAACAGTGGCAGGAGTTACTAGGGTAACAGAATGAATGACAACTCAATGGCGGGAAAAACTGGGGAGGGCAGAACCATTACATAACATGGGGGGAACAAATACAGAAAATGGGGGAGCATTTAAGTAAACTAACTAAACGCACTACAACAGGTAACCAAATAACGGCTGGGTGTTTAAGACTGGCTACTATAACCCTTGATTCACCTGCCAATACAGACTTCTAAGTGCCATTTGAGGTACCTTCTGCCATGTAGGGCTCAGATCTATATGAAGTTTATAGATTTGGCACAGGACTTACAGGAGGACTGCAGTCACCTGCACTGGCATAAATACCAGCAGAGACAGCCCAAAACATCTTCCATGGTACCAAATACCTTCAGGTAACCAAATCAAGCCCTAAGTAGGTCAATATCAATTTGAACCTGAGCCAGCAGTGCTCTGTCAGCCAGGAGGGCCAACCCTGTCAGGCCCAGCATCACCAGCAGGCAAGGCAGGGGATTGTCCCACCCTGCTCTGCACTGGGGTGGCCTCACCTCCAGTGCTGGGGGCAGTTCTGGGCACCACAATGTAAAAGAGAAATTAAGCTGTTAGAGAACACCCAAAGGAGGGCAACAGAGTCGGTGAAGCACCCTGAGGGGAAGTTGTATGAAGAGTGTGATACTGTTGGACTCTTGGGACTGTCCTGTGCAGGAGCTAGTCTCAATGATCCTTGTGGGTTCCTTCTGACTCAGAACATTCTGTAGTTCTGTGATATTTAGTGGAGTTGGCAGAATTATTCAGAGAGTCCCAGAATCCACTCATGGATCATCCAATGAAGTACTTCCACCTTAGCTTTGGTTGTATATATGGACAAATTATTGACAATTATGTTAGCAGTTTTGTTTCATGGAAGATAGCCATGTGTTAAACAGGCTCTTGGCTACATACTATGGCTAATTATGCAGTACAAGCTTCCATAAGTGTAAGTTGACCCCAAGGGACTGAATTAGATAATAAATAAATAAATAAATAAATAAATAAATAAATAAATAAGCAACTGCAGTTTGGTTGCTCAGGGTCTTCCAGTCTCTGACATTGTTATACATCAACTCGGCACACTTTGTACTCTGCTTCATATTTTATAAGGCAACTTCCACCCTGGTGTCTGTACCCACTCTTTAATTAAGTTACTGTAAAAACAAGTTAGAGAAAAATACAAAGCTTAAAATTGAGAGTAGAAATGTCAACAGTATTAAATTCAGTCAAATAGACAAAGCTGACTAGACAGAGTAAATCACTTTAAAGTGATCCACAAGTGATTAACATTACTTTTGTTTGAATCAAGCTCTGTGTTCTTTAAAACCACATCCTTAATCTGTACTGTATTTAGCTACACATGACAAAACAAGATGTCTTCTGCTCTGCCTAAAGCTACTTGCTATCTTGAAAGCTTTTATAGAAAACACTGGAGAAGCATAAATGCCTATTTTCAAAATGTGTCACCTAGAAGTAGATATTTCAGTATCAATAATTACATCTTATAAGTTAATAAATAGCAGCTCTTCTAGATGATTTCTAATTGTAACATAAACTGGAAATTCTATTCCTGTTTACTCAAATCACTTAGGACTAAAGACTTAAAGTGTTACATTAGTACCTTATTCTACAAATCATTTCACTGATTACTTGTAGATACATATTACATGGAGTATGCTCATCAAAATTGTTACTGAATCAGAGAAAATAGGATTAGAAAGGGCTTAAAGGTCACCCATTACATTTTCTCTCAAGCCATGATCAACCATACTTAGAAAACTGATGGATGAAGGAGATTTTACTCTCTGCAAAATCCCTTTCAGCAATGCTTATTTTGATACTTAGAAAATGTTTCCCTTATGTTTAAACTAATTTTCTTCTACTTCAGTTTAAGTCCACTGCTTCTATTTGAACGATACTTGCAGAGAAATCTTATTTGTCTCTTCTACTCTTTGCTGAAGACAAGTCCCTCTTCAAGATATCCCTCCTTTAAGGATTCTTTTTTTTTCCTAAAGAAAGCAATCTGCGTGCCTTCAAAAGGTCAAGTTTTCTGACCAGAACCCAAGTGCATCAGTAGGTCTGAATTTCTCTGAGCAACCCTATCAAGTCTCCAACCCTTGGCGCAGCACTATGTAAGGGTCAAGGCCAGTGCTTGCTGGGCATGGCAGGGATGGGTGTGTGTCTTGTCCTGTCCCCCGCCCATCCTGATCTGTTCACTTGATTTCCCAGTTGACCTTGGACATTTTGTACTTGTATGATGCCCACCAAACTGTCACTGGGGAGTGTGATTTCTTTGTAGAGACATTTTGTTTCCCTCCCTTTAGAACTGTCTTGAATTTTTGGGTTTTCTTCATCTTTTCTTTCGCTGATTTGTAAAGATCATTTTGTATTCTAGTCCTTGCCTCAAATCCTAGTGCAGCCCCTCCTGGCTTGGTGCTGATTAGTAATTAAATAAGTATACACTTCATGCTTTTGAAATAATTAAGGGAAATATCGAGTGGTGGCAGACTGAAGACAGACCTTGTGAAATTCCACTTACAGCATCCTTCCAACTTGGCAGTGAACCTAATAGCTACTTTCCCCAGTATGATATCCTTCCCTTCCAGCTGTGCCATATTTCTTTAGCTTGTTTAAGAGAGACCTGCTGAAGTTTAGCCAAATGATCTCTGTTCCTTTTCTCTTCTTTTTTCAGGAAAGCACTTAACTTCTCACAGAAGGAAGCTGAAAAACTATGACATGATTTGTTCTTGGCTGTTCTTCATCTTCTTATAAACATGTACTAGCTGTATATAAGTAGTTCAATTATTTATTCCAGTATTTTCACAGGAACTGAAGGTCAGCTGCTAGGTTACTCCTTGCACCCATTAAAAATAGACAATACATTTTCCTTTTCCAGGCTTCTGAGGCCACACTAGTCCTTATGAGTTCACAAAGTTGCTGACCCTGAGACTGTTTGAATCAGTACCATAAAGTGATTTTCATCAAGCTCAGACAGTTCAAACTTATCTACCTGCTCTCTAATTGGCTCATGTCACTGCTCTTCTGGCCTGAAATTTTACCCCTCGTTGTTGTTCATGGTGATGTAACGAGCTGCCTGATGAACACTGTTATTGTCAGTGAAGGCTGAAGCAGAAAATGCAGTAAATGCTTTGACTTTTCTTTGTATCACCTGTCAATAGCTATCTCTCCTTGGTAAGCACCAGATCAACTCTTTGCTTGATCTCCTTCTTCCCTGTTAACATATTGTACTTACAGAGGATTCTTGTTTTCCTGTTGCTCTTGGTAGAACATTTGCTACATTTTTCCTTGTTAAACATAAGTTTCCAAATCTGTTTTTAGCCACCTAATAGGAGCAGACTGCTTTTTTCAAGGGTGCTAACCTTTGGGTATCTGAAGATTCTGTTCAGGTGCTTAAATTCAGATTTACATCTCCAACTTTAAACTTTGAAGTCTGAAATTGCTGGCTTATGTAAAGTATCATATCCATTTACCTGCTTTCACTAGCAAAATAGAAGATGGGGGAAAAGAAATACTACATCAAATTTAAAGACAAATACTATATCCAGTTTAGCAGACCTTCAATCTTTTCAAAAGTTGTTTTCTGAATTCATTTAAAAAGCATAAGCTCTTTCTTTCAATGCTGTTGTTAATTCTTTGAATAAAACAGCAATTTCATTTCCTTTCACACATGTAACAGTCAGAAGCTTGTTTCTTGATTTAAAATTAAAGCAATTACTTACAGCATTATTTCCTTAATAGAAAAGCCTTAAAACTGCCTCCCAGTTTAGAGTGCCTCTACAAAGTGTACAAAGTGGTTATCAATGGTGCCTAGCTTCATTTTCACTGCAAAATAGAAGAATCTTGTTGATATTAACACATCCTACCCTTTCAGGCATTCTGAATAGATTAAAATTATTTTTCCCCTTCAAAATAGTGAGAGAAAGAATTATCTTATGCCTAGGGCTACAAGCTAGGCTTCCAACAAAAGTAACTCCACATGGCTCCTGTTCATGAGCACTTCATGACCAGAAAAAATCAACTTCTGTCTTGTCCACACATACATTTCTCTAAGCTGCCTAAATGCAAGAGTACTCTCTTAGAAGAGTCAATTAAGAAAATTACTGAATCCAGACTGCAAACTCTATTGTGCATACATTATCCTATCCATCTGTGAAGACATATCGGATTTGCTGTATGGGTAGAGATGTGTCAGAGTACTAACAGACTTAATGATAACATCTTATTTAGGCTTTTTATATTATTTATACAAGGAAAGCTTATCAAGATTTTTATACTTGTAATGGTTATACATAACTTGTTTCCCTGGATTCAACTTTTCCCATTGATAGATAATGCCAATTTGTTTTCTTCATTGTCTAGACCAGACAGACTGCACTGCTGTGTCACGTTGCGCCAAAGGGTTTCGTGTAGAGGTATCTGTGACACAACATCTGGATGCAATCATCAAATGTCTTGCAATGTTACAAAAGATATATGGAGTTTTTTTCTCCTCTTAACTCATGCTTCAGAGGTAAAGAACAATTCTGGTTTATGTTGCAAACATACTGGTAGAAACAGGCACCCAGGCTTCTTAACTTCAGCCTGAAATATAAAGAAATTGATAAAAGGACTCTCTAATGAAATGCACTGGGATCAGCTCCCATCCTCTTCTGATTCCTTCACAGGGTAATCACTATGTACAACTTCCTTCTTTCCATTATTCCGAGGAAATAAAAAAAAATTTAAAAAAAAAAACAAAACACCACCAACCAAACAAAAAAATCCAAAACCAAAAAAAAAAAAAAAAGAAAACCAAAGCAGAAATGAGGTGTAAAGAAGAAAAATATCTACAAATAAAGTAAAATATACCACCATGGCTAGTATAGTTATGCATAATAAAACTGATATATATTGAACATAAGCAAGCAATTGAAGTGTCTCATATATATGCACACTAAAAATAATTGAGCATTTAATTGCAAGAATGAGACATAAATTGTTCATTAAAAATATGTTTAAGGATTTGAAATTCTACTTCTTGAACAGTACTCATTATACTAAATGAAGAATTATTGTTTTGTATATTGGTATCTCACTAGTCAAATTTTTCCGTTCTGGAGTTTAGGGTTTTTTGTGGACGGGAGGAGCTGAAAAACTGATAATTCTTTTTTTTGTTTGTTTGTTTAAAGATATTGCTTGAAGGCTTGTTGAATATTCCTTGAAGAATTATTGGTATTGGCCATTTCTGACACTTTCCACTCGGACTTTTCTACACTTTCAGGCAAAGACATGATATTGTTTCTATTTCAGTCATACTAGTTTTTCGCAATGAATAACATTCTCAACTTAATATTTCTAAGCAATCTGAAATAACCATCCTCTGGGAGAGAAAGTGAGAAGCTGCTGGGAGCTCTCACTGATGCAGCCCCTTTCTTACCACTTTGTGGTTGAGACAATAGACTCAGCTGACATGTACCTACTTTTTCTATAGCTATTTGTCAGTATTTACCTTCCACATGCACTCCCAGTAACACCAGTAACTCACTGAGTCCCATTGAGTCTACGTATTGGTTCTGCTTTGTATCTGACATACACCAGATATATTTGAGGTTCAGAGGATAAATGATTTCACTGGGAGGGAAGGGACTTTTGACAAGGCTGGGGGATGCCAGTCAGTCACTGTAAATAAGAGAGTCTGTAATCACTTTAATATCACATTATTACTATGATTATGACTAAATCCATCAAGTGATTCCAGAAGCTTCAATCTCTTATCTTTTCAATGGCAATGGTGACAAAATATGTAGGTGAAGAAATGTTCCTATGCAGGAGATGCACAACAATTTATAGGCTCTCAATGTCCTTCAGACAGAGCTCTAGATGCAATGTTTTCAACTTATAAGTATTCCAGAGTGCACCTGTAATAAATAGATCCCAGCTTGTACAGCTTTTTGAACATAAAATTGTCTGGAAATCAATAGGTTTCTCTGTGATGAAAAAATGATCAGTATCAATAACAACTTCATTTCACCCACAAGCTTGCTGCTAGTTTGTTTAACTCAACATGAGTAGCCAGTCTTCAGGAGTTCATAATTCAGACATATGCACGTCCTAATCTTCCTGCAGAGAAGACATCAATCAATCCCACATGGGATTGTGTATGGAAGAGTGTATGGAAGAATTAGGGCCAGGGAGAAGGGAGAAATCCAGGTGTGCTTCGCACCTGGAGTGCGGCGATCCCTCTCAGGAATCCAGAAATTCTAGAGCATGTACCATGGATCCATTTGGACCTAAGCTCTCTTTTCAAGAAGGAGTTTGAACACAAGTGGGTTCTTTCTTATCCTCATGACTCAATGGAAGTTTCTCCCTGACAATTTTGCCTGACTTTATTATTTTCTAATTATGAAACAATCAAGTGTACCTTGTCATTGAATTTTGCCAAACCACTGTTGCATCTACTATTAATCTTTAAAATGCTGGTTTATATCAAGAAACATTATAAAGAGCATCACTCCATCCACAGCACTTATTAATTTGTGATCCTACCAGATGTTTTTAAATGCACCATTTTCCCAAGAACCACTGGTTCTGAACCTGGCTTAAGGCATTTTCCAGTTGAACTGCAGCTGATCTTGCATATCAGCTATTTGATTTCTCCCTGAGTAGATCCCTTAATGCTTAATTTAAGTTCCTATGCCATTATGTCCCAGCATCAGCAGCTCTGTATGCTTTACCAATTATAATACAGTTTCTTATCCACTTGCAGGAGAACTAGCAGTAAAAAAGCAGGTGGTATTTTCTGACAATTTGGAAGGTAAACAAATCCTTGCAAAAGTGGAGATAAGCATTACTGGTTTTCCCTCTTACCCTACTCCTGGGGCAGTGCTAATTTTCAGAGAAGGAAAATGTATATTCCTGAAACTCAAAACCCATTCAAAACCACAAATTTTCTCAGCAGCTGATCTACAAATGAAGAAAGAACATGTCAGGGATAAAACAAAGGTGGAAATGTTCTCCATACGTTCAACTCCAAGGATTGAGTCTTCTGAGTATGTCAGCATCTTTTCCATATGTATCCTAACAACATTCCACTTGCTGTATCCCATATCATCACTTTACTTGCTTTCATTGATAACACAGACTTGTTAACTTTTTGCTACTTCTTTTCCTCCATTCCCTTTAACAAAAGAAATTGTGCATATTACCCTGTCCAGTGCAAGACTGCCCATTGACTCGGTAACAAGCAGTATTCCTCAAAGTTTGCTGCTGTTTTCCAAAATTTTGAATACTTTTTCAGACAGCTATGAGGGTGGCTAGACAGATTTTACCAGCTCTCAGGACCCTGTGTCCAGATCATACAACTCCTTAAAGGGAGCATTCCAGGTCTTCTGGGTACATCTGTCTCTCTGCTGGGCTTGTAGAAGGGGGATTGCATAAAATTATGCAGTTAAATGAGTGTGTGTGTGTAAGGTTTGCTGATACAAATATTGCATAAAAACTTATGCAGGGCTTTTCTGTAGAGCTGGAAAGGGTTATTGACCACTTACAAATGCTTTTCTTTTTTCCAAACTTTAAGTGCAAAGTGCAGGTCCTAAAAATTCATTCACTGTTTGTCCTCTCTGAAAAGAAGGAAATAGATTTTAAAAGCAATGCCATTGATTCTTCATTAGAGTGCAAGATTATGAGATCTTAGCCATGAATAGCTAAGGGTCATTACAGCACATATTGGATTTATAGTCAATAAAATAATTACTTGATTCAACCTTAGGTACTAAGTCAATTAATTATATTTAAAAAATTATTTTTTGCTTCAAGGATTGTTTTATTTATATTGTAGTAATAGCAAAGTAATGATATAATTAGGAAGAAATTATGACTCTGGCAATGTACATTTCCATTCAAATAAAAAGTAGAATGAATGTGTATTTCAGTCAGGATCATTTATATACATTTTTGCACACCAAGTTAACTAATCAAGTCTAGCTTCCCTGCGTCGTAGGGAGAAATTCATATTGTCTAAATCAGATCAGGATTGAAGCAGTTAATTGAATTACTAATGGCATGTAATTAACTGGCAATCAGTGAACTATACATTCAGAATCAATGTCAGCAAATCAACACATAAACCATTGTCCTGGTTAGGGTATACTGCACACCTACAAAATGTTAATATATGGAGACTATTTTTTAAACATCCTTTTATAACCAATTCAGAAGTGTATAATCACACACACGCACATTTATTTATACAGTTATACAGACAATTCATGCGGAGGAGAACGTATGTGGCCCGAAGTTTAGAATCCGACTAGCTGAGGGCGAAAGGCCGATGCCCCTCTGCAATTCCTGGCCAGCACCCTTCGGCGTCTGATGGCCTCGGGCTGTGCTGGCTGCGGACTGGCGTACCTCGCTGGTATATGAGAGGAACGGAGCTGACCATTTCCCGGGGGTTAAACATCGGTTTATTGCAGGTGATGCCAGATCCAAAAACACCGGGGAAACCAGCCGGGAAAAAGTTTTTTCATAGGGGGTGAAAACAGGATTATAAAGGAGGGAGGTGGGTACAGACAGAGCCAATCAGGAAAGGTGAGGGGATGAACTTCACAGAACTGACACTCCATGGAGACCAATAATCAAAAGGTAAAGGAGGTGTCCTGGGACCCCAGCCAACCACCATCTCTAGAGAGGAGAAGGTTCTCGAAACCTGGGAGGAGGAAGGGAGTGATTGACTGGACAGGGAGGAAACAACTTTCACTTATAAGGGAAACCAGGGGAGAAGCAATTACATATCGGCAACTATGAATAGCAGTTGCTATAGCAACTTAGCTGACAGGCTAGCAGTGGCGGGAAAAACTGGGGGAACGAAACCATTTTACACATAATAGGGGAGAACAATACATAAATTGGGGGAATAACACAAGAAACTTAACAACACACTACCACATCTCCCCGTTTTTTACCAAATAAAAATTAAAATGAAGAGAAAAGTCCAAATTAAGCTTAGAATGCAGGAACTCGCAGCTGGTCATGACGAGTGTCTTTGTCTTCTGAACATTGCAAGGGACAGTGGCACTCGGCGCAGTCAGTTTTCTCCGGACTAGCTTGCAAATTAGGAGGATGAAAATCAAAAGTGAGTTGGGGAAATGTACTAAAAGACAAAAGGTGAACAGTTAAACGCAAAATACTTAAACAGATGGTTCTGCCCCACATAATAAATCCAGTTCGGGAGAAGAAGAAGAAATGGGGGAGGGAGATTGGGATTAATAAACCAGAGGTAGTTCAGTGACGAGAGAGGTAGGAGCAGCAGTCTCAGCATTGGGGAGGAAGTAAACATCTGAGGAAATTGATGGTGTTTGGGAGGGTTTTCTCCGTCGCCACGAGCACGCCTGAACCTGTGACTCAGCTTCCTTCTGCATCCTCTGCTTCGGGATGAGGGGCCTGACTCATTCGGATGGTCTTTTTCCTCTGTCTTCTTCCTATCTTGCTTCCGCCTCCATTCCATGTAGTCTTGGCGCATGGGACACTGAGGCATCCAATGCCCCACCTTGCCACAGAGATGGCAGGGATGGGTTGCTGATGTCCTCCTGCCAGACTCAGAAGTAGAAGGACCGGCCACGGGGGAAGCTTCAGCCTCTATGAAGTCTTGCTCGGGGCATTCAGCAAAATGCACAGATGTTCTCTTAGGCCTTGGGGCCAGGGAGACTTGACACACTACGACATCTATCATGGCTTCTACTGTGGGCTTAGGACTTCGAGGGAGAGTTTTTATAGCCTTGCGGCAGTCAGCGTTGGCATTGCTATAAGCCATCCGCTCAAGCATTTTTTCCCTGTCATCCTCTCCGAGCGCTTGCGCTTCCACATATTTGTAGAGGCGTTCGATAAATTCCATGTATGGCTCTTGCGCTCCTTGCAAAACCTCAGCATCTTCCCATTGGGAGGTAACTACCTCTAACTTAAAGAAGGCCCGCTCAGCTGCTCGGGCCGTCTCTACTAGCTGGGATGGGAATAAGGCTTTAGCTTGATTTGCCCCTTCAGCCCACTGTCCTTCACCCAAAAGATGTTCTTGGGTAATTAACTGACCATCTGCGTCATGGGACAGTGTAAGATTCCCCCAAAAACTTGGGAGTACTTCCACTATTTCCCTCCTCCATTCCCTCACCCAGACTCTAAATTCCATGGGTCTGAGCAGGCTAGAGAAGAGGGACCTTAACTCAGTCGGTACCAGGTCTCCCTGTGCAAGGGTATTGTGTAGCAAACCCCGGAAGTATTCTGACTCCCGGGAGTAGTCTTTCTGAGCTTTGCACAGTTCCTTTATTCGGACCTGTGCTAAAGGCACCCACTGTGCCTGTGCATTCCCCCTTTCCCCTAGGTGGTATGTTACAGGAGCGGCTTCTAATAGGGGAGCTTGCTCCTGTTTCCGGCTTCCCCCCCCGCTCCTCTGAACACAAAGCGTGAGAGCTGGGGGGGATGGCGTGGGAACCGAAACTGGAGGAGGTTGAGGCGGGGTTTGGAGCTGACGTAAGGCAAGGGAGTGGGCGCGGCAAAGTACCCTTCTCCGCCCCCCGGACGGCGTTAGGAGGCGGAGGGAAAAACGAAAACGGAGCAGGGGGGAAGGGAGTGGGGGCCTGAACCGGGGGAGGGGTTTGAGGAGGAGCTGAAGGTGGGGCGGAGTGCTGAGGAGTGAGCGGGACGGAGGGAGGGTATGAGAGAGGAGTAACTGAGAGAGGAGTAACTGGGCAAGGGGTGTGGTCAGGGTGAAGGAAGGGGTTGGTGCTTGGGAGGAACGGGTTAGCGGAAGAAGAAGGAGCTCTAGCGGCAGAGACCGCGTGGTCCCCGCCATCTTGGACAGTAAAGGGGCTACTTTGTGGAATTTCATTACTCAGCGGAACAAACTTAGGGGTTGAAACTGGGGACTTGGGAACTGGGGTAGAGGGGGAGGATGGAGGAACTTGGGCAGGGCTCCTCGGACGGGGAGGCTGAGCAGGTCGAGAGGGAGCAGGGGCAGAATGGTTTCCCTGCTTTTTGTTGGCCTTTAAAATCCCTTTCGAGGGCTCCTGCCTGTGTGAAGAGGGAGAGGGCTGGGGGGTAAGGATGTGGGAACAGGGAGAACTAGGGAACAAACTCGAAGAAGAAAGATCCTTTCTTGAACTCCCGGCTGGGCGCAGCGAAGTTAATACTTTGCTTGCCCAGTATGCCACGTTAGACAACCGGGGTTCCCCAGCGTTAACCTGTTGGTCTAATTTGGCCACAACGGCTGCCCAAAAACTCGGCTCTTTTGCAACTTCTGGGGAAACTTCAGGGAAATGTGAAAATACCCATCTAATCAACACTATCAACTCTTTCTTGGGGGCAGTAAAACCTCTTCCAAGTAACAAACCCTTAACTACAAAAAAACCTCCTTTTTGGGTTTTGCTCTGACCCACACCCATGATCGTGGGGGGTGTAGCGACCCCGCCGCGGCAAACCGCGCGGAAAAGCCGCCCCGAGCTGAAAGAGCCCGCCGCAACCAGTCAGCGTCGCGCCGAGAGCCCCGCTGCTGGGCCCGGCGTCACCGTGCAGGAACACCGCGGGTGCGAAAAGCGGCAGACGGCAGTCCCCCTCGTAGAGCTCCCAGGGAAAATTAAAAAGGCAGGGGAGGAACCGAGTCCGGGGTTCACCTAATCAAAGAGCGTTGCAAACGAAAAGTTCAGGCGGATAGTCCACTGACACCGGAGGAAGTCTGACGGCTAGTAGATTTAAAGTCCAGTCCGCGGGGTACGGTAAAGCCCCCGCGTGGGCGCCATCTGCGGAGGAGAACGTATGTGGCCCGAAGTTTAGAATCCGACTAGCTGAGGGCGAAAGGCCGATGCCCCTCTGCAATTCCTGGCCAGCACCCTTCGGCGTCTGATGGCCTCGGGCTGTGCTGGCTGCGGACTGGCGTACCTCGCTGGTATATGAGAGGAACGGAGCTGACCATTTCCCGGGGGTTAAACATCGGTTTATTGCAGGTGATGCCAGATCCAAAAACACCGGGGAAACCAGCCGGGAAAAAGTTTTTTCATAGGGGGTGAAAACAGGATTATAAAGGAGGGAGGTGGGTACAGACAGAGCCAATCAGGAAAGGTGAGGGGATGAACTTCACAGAACTGACACTCCATGGAGACCAATAATCAAAAGGTAAAGGAGGTGTCCTGGGACCCCAGCCAACCACCATCTCTAGAGAGGAGAAGGTTCTCGAAACCTGGGAGGAGGAAGGGAGTGATTGACTGGACAGGGAGGAAACAACTTTCACTTATAAGGGAAACCAGGGGAGAAGCAATTACATATCGGCAACTATGAATAGCAGTTGCTATAGCAACTTAGCTGACAGGCTAGCAGTGGCGGGAAAAACTGGGGGAACGAAACCATTTTACACATAATAGGGGAGAACAATACATAAATTGGGGGAATAACACAAGAAACTTAACAACACACTACCACAAATTCACTCACCCAGACACCTCACAGGCCATGCTGTGCCTACCATCCCTCTCTTTGGGGGACTGCAATCACTGCTTGCATCCCCCTCTCATGGGAGATGGGGGTGCTCCAGCTGGGTGTGTGCCTGTGCTGCTCCATGCAAACCCTGATGCCCATGCAGGGAGATCCCCTGTGAGACCACAGACACCCACTCTGGGGTCCCTGCCTCCCACCCCTGCCTGTTCCTCAGTGGGGGTACCATTTTCCCTGGAGTCACAGTGGAGGGAGGATGTTCAGCACGGTTTGGGCAGGGGGCTGCTGTCACATGGTGACTTCTGGCAACTCCAAACCAGGTTTCAACCACTGCTCTGTTACAGGGACTCCTATTTTCATACTAATGACTGTAGCATCAGCCCCAGGTAGATTCTATTTCCATTTACACATGAAAAGTCTGTCTATCTAGAAGTAAGTGTTCAATTTTATGTATTTCTGTGCTGTTGATGGAAGGACAGTCCCTTCTATTCTATTATTTTATTTATTTATTAACTTATTAAAAGACCAAATTTTCACACACTGTGTTCAAAAACATATCTTGGTCTGAAATTGTTCACAGCCGACTCTCTGTTTCTTAAAAAAATATAATTCTTTGTCTACCTTATAGGTTTTTTTCAGTAAACCAAAGTAAAATGAGCTGCTTCAGCTTTGTTGAGGGCTGGCAAACTGTTTTGTAGCCTCAGCACTGATCAACATGGTGTGGATTTATCTTTGCAGACTGGCTTCAGGCTGACGTAACCAGTCCCCTTAGTGTAGCCTGCTGATGGCACTGAATGATAGAAATAGGAGACTTGCATAGCAAAAAGTGAGGAACTTGAAAGCATTTGCCTTGCTTAATGTCTTGAAACACAGATTGACTTCCATCTGAATTCTTCAGTAAAAAATATGAACCAGGAAAGTTGGCACAGATGTTGGGATACCCCCTCTATTAGTTACACTGAAATAACAAAACACAAAAGGACACTTGCAAAACCAGGAATGTGAAAGTTAAGGAAAAATTACTATAGTTTTGCATATCATGTATTATTAATTTTTTTGTTTAAGGATGTATAGGCTTTGAATGAAGGTTTTTCACCATTGCAGGCATTTCAGGTGACTGTATTCTGACAAGATTGCCTACTGTCTGCGAAGGAATAACAGCATCCGAAGCTTTTTTCTGAGTGGCAGCATGTGAGAGATTTCTCTGCTCTACCTAGCTGCTATATTTAATTAAATTTGGAGGAACATCATAGGTCTGAAATGTTTACTTTCCCTGTAAAGCTCAATCAACAGGATTAAATTTCATAAAGGAATTGGAGGGACAGACAGGCAGACACTTACATACACACAAACTCTGTGATGATTTTTAAGATGTTAGCTTTAAAAAAAGATAAACAAGGAAATGCTTTGAGGATTTTGAAAGTAGACAGTTTTTTTCCTCATCATTGTTCAAAGAAACAAAACAAAAATACATCCAAATATAAAATTTGTATTGAAAAATTTGGGAGTTCATCCTGCTTAGTATTTTTATCAGAAACAGACACGTCAGCTCTGTCTTTAGAGCTTATACTTAGAGCACTAAGCATTGGAGGATTTAAAGCATTCTGAATTTTATTTAAAACTATTTTACAGGTGCCTTTTGTACTACCAGCATTTTCATTTCAGGCAATCTCCCATCATATTGGAAAAAATCCTCTGTGATTTGAGAGAAATAAAATTATGGTAGTTCTATAATATGTAAATAACCCAAGACTGTGTAAAAATTAATAAAGAATATGAATATGAAGTTAAAATCCATAAACATGATACAGTATTGTGCCTCTAGTAAGGCAAAAATATCGTTAATAAAACTCTGCAATTGTTATGCATATGTTAAGAATCATTGTTCTATGGAATTTCATAGTTACTAGGAGAGGGCATCCAGAAAACATCGAACTCTTTTGTAAAATTCCTACTTTCTCACAGTCTTTTTTATTTTATCAGTTTTTTGTTTTCTCCCTTATCTCATCTAAATTGGCAGCAATATTATTCTTAAGGACCAAGATTCCTCCAGGTTGTAACAACCTTCTCACTAAGTCATTGGATACTAAGCTGCAGTTTGTCGGGTCTGACCATGATTCTAAAAAAAAAAAAATTCCCATCACTGACCCATCTGAAATAATTAAGCAAGTAGTCCAGTGTTGCACCCTCACTTAATGCAGTGATACTACTCAGTTACCATTCGAAAAGGACTTTTTTCTGTAGAGTCATTAAAGCTGATTGCTTAGGATAGACTTTTTTTTTTTCAGACAAGCTGCATTGAATGCTCTTTAGGCAAAAACTTTTCAGCTGTTTACTAAAAAAAATTAGGTTATTTTTTCCACTGCTGAAACTGTTGTCATCAGCTAAAAGTGTATGTTAGTGTATTCTTTCCATTTGTTTCCAGATGATTTCAATGTATATTGCAGCACATTTGACTTGTACATTTCCTTCCCAGCAGCTTATTGACCCTTCCTTTTGCTGAGACATCAGAAATAATTTTAAACTCTTCACTTTGTGCAAGTGCCACTGAACCCAAAATGAAATAACACCAGTGAAATGTCAGAAATGGGTACTGTCAAACTATCAATCAGATGAAAATCATGGCCACATTAATTCTAGCTAAGCTCTAAGGATCATCTAGGAAGAATATTTCAGTGCTACAGCCCTTCAAATTCAGAAAAATTTTGCAGACATTTAGTGCTTCATGTCAATTTTGTATTTAATAATATCGTTATAATTTATGTAAATGTTGAATTTGGGCAACTTATTTCATCATGTCCTATGCAACTTAAAGGTCTGACAGAGATCATCAGATACCCAAGTTCTTAAATAATGTAGCAAATAGACAATTTTTTACATGCCATGAAGAATAAAATTACAAAAAAGATGTTCAAACTGTGCTATCATCCTATTAATTCGAGTTCTGCTGGGCATCCTGATTACTAGACTTTTCCTGATTTTTCTGGAACCTCTCACTAGTAAGAAGAAAGTGACTCAACCAACCCAAAGCTGCAGGCAGAGTTGATAACTGGTTTCTGTTTTGTCAGAAAGAGTTGTACAGACCCCAGTCAGATATGGACAGTGCAAAGCAATAAAGGATGAGTCTGGGCTGTTTGGGTCACTGTCAAGCATCTCTCATCTTCACCCTCAAAAATCTTATGGCCTTGGTGTCTGATTAGCTAAACAAGCCATTCTATTCAGTTTTACTTTTTCTGCTCTGATCATTCCTCAAACTTTTCTTCACATTTCTGTTGCTGAGTTCTTATTTCTTGATAATGAGTCATACACAATCAGGCAAAGAAAAAGCCTTGGCTGTGCTCTGCTTGAGCACTTGCCTATCATACTAAATATCCTTTGACTGATACAATATTAGTTTTCAAACTGATTATGCAAGCAAGCCATCAACTAAAAGCATTGTCTTCATCCAACAAATGTTGTTCATGATGCTAATTCTCATTAGTAGCAACTAAATTTTTGATATTTTTTATATTATTAATTGTCTTAGCACAGACCTTATTTCAGTATTTTGGATCTCTGCATGCAGTGTTGTTTCTGCTTATGTTTTGCACTACCTGTAATAATGCCATATGCTTAGTTAAACTGCACATTTTTATGGCAACGTCATTAAAGCAGATAACTGCTAAGTTTAATATCAAAACTTATTTGAGAAATACAAAAAAATTCACCTCTTTTAGTTTTGAATTTCCTCTTTAATCTGTTTCTGTTCCACCACTAAATTTCTAGCACTTTAACCCAGTTCAGCAAGTAGACTATTGTACAGCACCAATTTCCTATGCTTTGCTGAAAATATATGGGGCATTTTTAAATTTCTTTGTCTAGAAAACCAATTATTTTTTACAAGCAAAAGTTGTCATGTCAGACTGTCAGTTCCTCTGCATTACATTTTTTCCCTTTTTACACATGTCAATGTCATGGTTGGACCCTGGCACAATGCCAGCACCCCCATGAGAACATCCTCTCCCTGGTGTCTGCTGCAAGATGTGACCAGGAATAAGCAAAGCAGGCTCCTGCTTAGAAATAAAGAAAACTTTATTAACTAAACTATAAGAAAAGAGGGGGAAAAAAACCACAAGGAAAATGAAAACCTTACAAAAGCATTTTCCTCCTCCCCACCCACCAAATTTCCCACTGCAATACATTCCCCCAAATCACCAACTCTCAGTCCGGCACCACCCTTTAGAATACTCAATCTTCAGTTCATGAAGAGGAGAGGAGTCCTTCTTGCACCATAGGCTTCACCTGGAAACGCGCTGAAACCTCATGTGCTTCCATGTCACTCAGCACTGCCTGGAAAGTGCTTTACCATCATGACATTCTCCTTCCATGCCTAGTGCTCTCACCACTGTGCATGGACCAGAGCTGCTTCTAGGGTTGTCTTTCAAGGATGCCTTGTCTCATTCCAAAAAGGCACAGTCTCTCCTTCGGGACATCTGTTCCCCCCAAATTTTTCACCCCCTGGGGCGGAGGGGTACCCACACTGAACCCTCCTGGTTCTGAGGCACTGCCTCCACCTAAATGCAGTCTCTGTGCCACAGGAATAAAAATGGTTCAGTCTATGGCCACACAAGAAAAGTCCAGCCAAAACGCCACTCCGTCATCTCTCCCCCCACTCAAGAGTCTTCTCCACTTCCCTTGGGCCTAGCCCTTGTTATCTCTTCTCTTATCTCTCTTCTTATTCAGCTTCAGGAGGATCAGCATTTGCAAGGTTTCAATCATGCAAGAAAAGGGTTTAAATTTTCAGTCTCTGCCTGTCCCAGAGCTCCGGCACTCCCACGCTGCCCTGCCGGGCACCTTCTCTCTGCACTCCCCCCCTTCTCTTCCTGGGCCAGCCGCTATCAAATTCAGACGCCGGCTCTCCTCTCTCTCTCTCCTGGCGGAGGATGGCTGCCCGAGGGCTGTCTCTTGGGGCTCCTCCACCCATCCATCCTCAAGGGCCTTCTCACCCCCCATCTCTGTCCAGGCCCAGGCCTACCACATGGCTGCCCCTCCCCTGCCCAGCAGCGGCAGCTGGACGGGGGAGGGAGATCTGACCTCTTTCCCTCGAAGTCCCAAGAGAGCTTCCCAGGGCCGCAGCTCTGGTTTTTAACCCTCTGTGTGTTCTCAGAGATGTGTCTGAACCCCACTGGCCACATCAGGTGCCAATATCAAAATCTGAGCACCCATTGGTTTGACCACAGCATCCCAGAATTCCCATTTCCTGGTCAAATCAGCACACTCAAATTTTCCAATTATTTTTTCCTACAGAACTTGCTAGTTTTCCAAGTGACCAAGGTCAGCACCTTATTCACCAACCTGAATTATTTATTATTTATTAAATTAAATATTTATCATATATATCGTTCTCAAATCAGGTGTTTGTATATTCAGCATAAGGCATATTGGTACAAATTTTACAATTTCACTTATTTCAGAATTTTGCAATGCTGTTTATCTATTTTACGAATCAAGCATGAGATTTAGTTTAGCTTGGGAATAGTAATTCAGATTATAATTTTCACATATTGTTCTCAATTGTGCAACCTCTGCTTACCTTCTATGTTTCACATCTTCTTTTTCAGTGAAAAACAAGGTATTTGTTTAAGGTTTAGATAATATATAATTTTTAACATTTCTTCTTTGTTTACTGCATATTTCAAAAATCTTTGTTAATTATGTTCATGTTCTGATCTCAGGGCAGACTAAGCTTGATTTTTGACAGCTTCCATTTTGCCCTTATTTTATCTGAATCACCTTCTGATTTGTAGGACTTTTGTGGTGTTAATTTGCTTTTTCACATTCAGAATAGATGCTCAGTTAATGCAAAATAACGTTTGTGATGTTGATATTTACCTAAATCTGTGAGTATTCCTTTTCTGTTTTGCTCCCTGATCATGGCCTGAAATTTTCAGACGATTTTATTCCCCCTTTTTTATTTTTTGTTAAAGATACTTGACGCTTCTAGTAAATTCCAGACTTTGACCTTGTTTTGCTAACTGATATTCTTGTTTTTTTAAAAAACTTGCTGATTTGAAATAAGAAAGAGAGAAGAGAGGAAATATATTCACTGATCAAGAAAAGACAAATTTATATCCATGAAAGAAATGTTTCAGAAGTACAAATGTCCATGCCAATTCCAATAATGCTGAAGACAAGCTTGAGGCTCATTTAAATGCTATTTTCCACTTCATGTGTGTGAGGCTGTTTGTCTACTCCTCTTAGAACAGTTTGCAAAATTAATTGATTGAGAGCCATAATTCCCTACAGGGTAGACAATTATTATCCTCCATTAGAGATGGGTAAACAAACATTCAGGTTAAGTGACACATCCAAAGTTCATCTTTGGGGTGCAACTTCACACCTCTGAGTGACATTTGTGTAGATTATGCTGCATTTCCAGCCCATTTACTGTTACGTTGGGGAAAGAAGTCTCCAGGGACACCTCACTGGGACCTACCTCACTACCTATAGGGGGCTTAAAAAAAGGAGGGAGAGTGACTTTTTACATGAGCAGATAGTGACCGGACATGGGGAATGGTTTTAGTCTATAAGAGGAGATATATACATGAATTATGAAAAAAATTTCATTGTGAGGGTGATGAGGCACTAGAACAAGTTGCCCAAAGAATCTGTGGATGCCTGTGGATCCCTGAGATGTTCAAGGGCATATTGGATGGCGCTTTCAGCATCCAGCGATAGTGGAAGGATGCTCAAAGGTGTCCCATGGCAAGAGGGCTGGAACTAAAAAATGTTTACAGTCCCGGTAATTCTGTGATTTGCATGCATCTTTACTACTACTCACCTCTACCTATCTTGCATTTAAATTTACCTGCTCCAAATGGACCCTGATCAACAATTATTATCACAACAATAGCATGAACTTTCAACAGAGACCTTTGCAAAGTCAACAAAGAAAGCTCCATGGTGACTGAAAATCAATAGGGCAGAGAGAAGAATAAAAATTATTTTTGTAATGACTCTTTTGAAATGAGTATTCGAGTTGCATGAGAACTCATGACTCAAATAGTGTTGCATGGTCTTATGAATAGTAATGAAATCAAATCCTAAACAGAGGTATTAGATTTTAATTGAGCTATTCTTTAAAGATTTTTTTTTTTTGCAGTGTCAAGGTCATATTCTCACAGATAAGAAGTTTATTATACAAGAACAGTGATAATAGGCACTGGAGACATATTGAGTACATGCTGCATGCTGCACAAAAAAGAGAGAAAATATACTAAAAGCAGTAATTGAAGTATACACAGAAGACATTCTCATTTATAAGTCGTTTAATATTTAGGCATACAAGAGGTTGCTTAGAAGAGCGTGTATTTTTTTCCCCACATAACTTTTTTTACTCTTCAAAACTTCTTTTAAAATGAAGTTTAAGTGCAATTAAAATTTTAAATATATTTTGAAATTTCCTTGAAGATGGAGGTGTTATTAAAAATTCAATCCTAATGCATTATCTCAGCTTACCTGTATGAGACCTTGATTGTCTTTAACAGGGAGTCTAAATAGCACTGTTTTGAATAGGACAAACATCTTGGCTTGGGGGACTTCCCAAGGCTTCTCTGGAATCTGCAAAGTCTGTAAGTATGACCTAAGCTTTAAATATATGAGTAATATCATCTCCTTTAGAAGGTTTTAATCATTTACTACTGAAGCCAGTGAGATTTAAATAAGTGCATAAATATTTTTGTATTTGCCCATTTGCTTTCCTGTTTCTTTACATGATGCTTGGACTCATGTTGGTTTATGTCACCCTGTGCAGCACCTTAGACACTTAGTGACTGCCTTCCCCAGAATTCCCCCCCACATATAGCTGATATCTTTAATATTGCATCTGATGATTTTTTAGGTTTCATAGCAGAACGTTTTTTCAGTGTTGTTGTTTGTCAGCCATTATAGTTAATTTCATTCCACAGCGAAAAGATCAAATCATATGAGTGTGTGGCAAACAGTTTCTAAGACAGCTGTGAGGCCTGCAGAAAAGTGCACAAAAATGGGATTTTCTTTGTTTAACTGGCTATATCAAATGAGCAGATACCTTTTCCTGAAATGGAATCCAGTTTTAACTCCTTCTTGAAAATCTTCCACCTGAATTCACACCAAAACACCTGAGTCCCAATTTGCAATGCTCCACAAATAATGAATTTTAAAAAATGTGTGCGCCACAGTCGTTTCTGATTCATTGGCATAATTTACATTGCAGAGAGGGTGCCACTGTCTTTTTTCTCCTTTAACCTTCCAATAATCATATTTTGTTTATTTCATCCAGAAGCACCACTAATAATTATAACACAATGTGCCCATACAAATGAACAGATAATATTCATAGAACAAAATTAGAAGATATTCATGTGCCCATATGGCTCACAGAAATTGCTATCCCATTAGCTTTCTGTTAGTCAAAATTGGAGTCAATTTACTCCTGACATGTCCATGTACGCAACCTAAGTTCTATAATAGCTTATCCATAATTTTCTATTCAGGAATAATTTCAAGCACAACAATCGAGTATTCCAAAGTCTGTGTCAAGATTTCACTTCTTGCAGTTTCACGTCTTCCCTGTTGACATGCATTGGTAATCATAATTGACATCAGCATTTGTAGGAAAACTGGTCTCATCTCATTGTGTGCCTCATTCCACTCTTTGAAGAATTCTGCATGCATCTCGACTGCATTTGTTTTAGCTCAGTAGTACATTTGGAACTGTCTCTATGTCAGTTCTCCATTAAAAGTTAAGTATCAATGCAGACACTTAACCTGGATCTATTTCTAGCATTCCAGCAGAAATCTCCTTCTCTGAATTCTGAGTTTTTCTGGAAGTATCAGAAGTCCATGTTACACCTTCAGAATAGTTTTTCCTCTTATATCTCACATTTTTAATACTAATTTTTAAAAATGTAGATATTGAATTAAATCATATGTACATAGAGTTAAACAGAATCTAATTCCAAAGACATGTCTGATGACTTTTTTTCACACACTGTAATAGTTGGCTATTTCGATTACATAAGGAATCCAAGCATTAATTCTTATTCACTAAGTACATTAGGATTAACCTCCCTTTCTACTTTTGTTTTCACTGAAAAAATTATATGTATTATATATATTTTAATATATAAAAATATATTGTATCTATTATATAACAATATTATACCTATTTTCTAGAAATATAATTATGTATTTATATTTATTATATTTATATCTAATATATGTTTTATATTAGATATAATATAAAACATATATTAGATATAATATCAATTTTTAATATATATGTATAAATATATAATTTTCTTCTTGAAAATCTGAATATTTCATTAAATTCTAAAGCAATATAAATGTTGTCAAAACATGCTGAAGGCCTTACTTTTATTTGCAAGAAGTTCTTATCTATTGCTTCACAGCTGTGTAGGATTTCTCTGAGCTGTGAGACAAAGATGATCTCCAAGGAATTCCTTTAAGTTCCATGGAATTTTAGATGGCAGTCAGAAGGATTCTCATGTACATAACCTTTGTTGCATTGAAAAAAATCTGATATTTATTTAAAACTGTGATTTTTAGTGATCAGCATTAATTTTGGATGTTTTTTACCTCCCATAGTCTATTGCAGCAGATGCAGATATCACGGGAAGGAGAAAACTTTACAAAACTTTTACAATTACATATTCAGTATTTGCTTTGAACTTTAACAGAATTTCAATGTACTGACATCTGAAATGCCATGGTTTACACCGAGCCTAGAAGTGAATGTATGTCCACAATGCCTTATATACTATGTGGTATTAAGGATTAATTTTAAGCAAATACAAATTATTAAATGTGAATTCTTTTTCCCTTCATTTTAGCCTGGGACACAATGTTATATTCATACTGCTAAGCGATATTTTATATTCACTGGTTGCAGAAGAACATTTTTTTTCTCTGCAATGTTATTTATTCATGACAAATCATCCATCTTCTTTTATGCTTATTAATGTGATGTGTTTAATGTCACTGATGTTTGGATGGATGGAATTTATAGGAAATGTAGCATAAACAGTTTTCACAGCAAGTAGGGTTTAAAACCTACAATGGTGTATGTGGCAGAGGAAACATGACTGGAAGCATTCTGCTCACACTAAACCAGGGAAAAACCTTGCTATTAAGTATGAATCTGTTCATTTGAGTAAGGTGTTCAGCACTGTATTCAGGCCAGATGATAGACAAATAGTACACATTTCCATGAAAGGCCTAAGTACTGAAATAATCATCTAATGGAAATTAAATCCCTATATATGTTTTCTACTAAGAATAAATGGTTGACAACCACATAAAAGCTTTGATAAAGAAAAATTTATATACTTTATCTTATGTCTTTTCTAAATTCATTAAAGTTTTGGTAGAAGTATGAAAATTTTGATTTGGTGTTCAGAAGATGTAATAATTTGCATTTGATCTTAAAACCCAAACAAATTAAACCATAGAGTAATCTTGGATGAATGATATTCATCTTTCAAAAAACAAAATTTCTGGTTTTATTGCTGAACACAGTGTTTCCTTCCTATATGCCAAAAACGCAAATGTATCCCCTAATGTTTACTAAGAGAATCACTAAGATTTTTTGGGCATCTTTCTCCTTTTTTCCCTTACAGTTTTTAAAAATAAAGAAGCTGCTATCTAAAGTTACTGTCAATAAGCTTCCTGTGTGCTAAAGAGGAAACATTTCTAAGGAGCAATTCTCTGACTTTCAACTTCATGCCCCTTGTTTTAAGAAATTGTTACAGCACAGCAGACTGTGTCCTAAATTCTTCCTGGAGACTAAGAGCCTTTCAGAGAATGGTTCAGATTAGGAACAAAAACTCTCTGATTGTGGAAGGTTACACAGCTCCACCATGTCATAACCTGCCCTGAATTCCAGCAGTCAAACCCCCAAGAGCAGAGGAAGAGATTGCAGAGCTGCTGGTGCACTCAGAGCCCCATAGCCACATCCATGTGATAGCCATAAAGTTTGGAAAGGCCACACCTAGTGTTGAACCCGTGTGTTTTCAGTGCTAAAGCATAGAGCTCACAGATTCATAGAATCATAGAATGATTTGGTTTGAAAGGTACCATAAAACTCACCTACTCCAGCCCCACTGCTTTTGATGCAGCTCAGGACACAGTTGGCTTTCATGATGAGCTTCTTGTCAACTAAAATCCTCAAGTCCTTCTCCTCAAGGGCTGCTCTCCATCCATTTCCACCCAGCCTGTAGTTGTGTTTGGGATTGCCTCAGCCATGCACTTGGCCTTGTTGAACTTTGTGGGGTTTGCACTGTCCCACCCATCAGGTCTTTCAAGGTCCCTGTGGAGGGCAATCCCTTCCCTCCAGCGTGTCACCTGCACCACACAGCTTGGAGATATGATATACTGCAAATGAAAGATGCTTTGCTTTCCACATCCCTTTGAGGTCAGAGGTAAATTGTGTTCACATGAATATATAATGGAGACTTGCGCATATGATATGCTGAGGTTTTACCTACATGCCTTTCATGTTTCCTGTCATCTCTTGAAGAATTGCAGGCAAATTAACCCTCAATCAACATGACTGACAATATGTAGATATTACTTTTTTCTCTATGACAGAAAAAATAACCTACAAATCAGTAATTTCCCTCAGTGTTATCTTTTTCCTTTAAAGCTGTTGTCCATATAGGTGGTAGTCTTCATTTACATGTTTGTTGCAAACAAATGTCAATTGAACCTGTCGAATAAGGATTTTGCAAGAGCTGTTTGAGGCAAGCAGTCAACATTTAGTTTGTGTGATTGATTAACTACTCCAGGATTTTTATAAATTATGAGAACTTAATGCTTAACAACCAGAAATGGGAATTAATTTTTAAAGTAACTGAGAACGATAAATAAAAGGTTTTCTATGCTTTCACCCTTCTGAAAGCAATTCTGGATTTTAATGTCTGGGCCTTATTATGGACCAATTAATGGCCATTTTTTCTACAGCTTTCAGGATGCACTTACTATGCTATGATCCATTTCTGAAACAAAGGTTGCAGCCTCTGCTATGTTTATACCACACTGAAAATTAGAGCTTCATTTAGGTACCTAAAGAGTCCATGAGTGTGTTGAAATTGTGACTTTAAACACAACATTTTGGCAAAATTTACTGGAAGTTCAAGCCAGAGCTCATTTCATTCTGCCAGTCCTGTGATAGAATTTTTATAGGACAGCAGAGATCTTAGTGTTTTTTGTGAGACGTAGTTGTCCAAGGAGCACAGGAGAGATTGAGATTATTACTAGATGAAAACCAGGACTACAAAAAAAGAAAGCACTGTAAATTTTTCTCTTTTTCCTTTTTCCCTTTCCTGTTTCCTTTCTTTTTAATTTCCTCTTCCTCTTTTTTCCTGTTCTCTGTTTTCTGATTCATTTTTTTAAATCTTGCCTTTTAATGATATGTGCAAGAGCATTTACAAAATGTCTGATTCCATCCCTGCATGAATGAGAAAGGAAGCAGAAGTTTTTAAATTTCATATTTTTCTTCCTACATTTACTCGAAATAATTGCATTAGAGTGCACTCAATTCCTTTTTTCTTCAAGTTGTCTTTCAACACTGTATTTTTATAGTGATTGAATGTATGTAAATATATGCAGCTGTATGAATGAATGTTATAAATGAACATTTTCCCTCACTGAAGGTTCTTTCTTGAGAAAATAAAATAACATTTCCAGGAAATACATAGGCATTTTTACAGTCACCCACTGCAGCCATCAAATAAAACAGTTGGGACAGATTTTTACCTCTTCACCTGTACTTTGCAGACCAATCACAGCACGGCCAAGTCCCCCACTAAACCATGGCCATCGACACATCTTTTAAAAATCTGCAGGGATGGTGACTCAACCACTTCTTTGGCAGCCTGTTACAATGCTTGACAAGCCTTTTAATGAGGATTTTTTTCCTAATATGTAATCTAGAGTTGCCCTGATGCCACTTGAGATCTATTGTCTTATTGCTTATTACTCTGAAGGAATAAACAACCTCCTCTTCACTACAGCCTCCTTTCATGTAGTTGCAGAGAGCAATATGCAGCCTTCTGCTCTCTGGGCTAAACAACCCCAGCTCCCTCAGCTGCTCCTCATAGAATTTGTCTTTTAGACCCTTCACCAGCTTTGTTCTCTGGACTTGGTCCAGCAGCTCAATATTCTTTAAATGAGTGGCCCAGAACTGGATGCATCATTTGAGGTGCTTCCTCACCAGTTTCTGTCCTGCTGGCCTTCCCCCTGATTCTTTTCCAAAAACATTCAGCCCTCTTGCCACCATCATTAACCTCTGGGCAACCAAAGCACTTTCTGACATGCAGAGCTACCCCACCACCTCTCCTTCCTTTTCCATCCCTTCTGAAGAGATCATAGCCATCCACTGCAGAGCTACAACCTCTTTTCCCTTTCATTTGATGGCATGAGAACAGGGAATGTACCTTAAGTGCTCTTTCTCTTTCCTGGCTGAGTTCAGGTCCACAGACAAATAAACATGCTGATCCTCAGTTTTGAAGTATCACATGGTGAACATCCATGTTCATGCTGATGGTTGTTTTGCATATTGTCCTTTACTTCCTCCACAACAGCTGCTCATTTTCCTGCAGGCTTTATGGAGAAAGACATACTTGTTATTTCTCTGCCAAAACACTCCTCCTTTCCTCTTCCAGTTCTTAGCCCACAGAAAGCTTTCTTAAAGGTCATGCAGGCACATGTGATATCAATGTTTGTGTGAATACATGCTTGTATGAATATTCATGGCATTTTCACATTCGACAACTGTTCCAACAAACAGAATTTCTCTCATATGAATGCTTTAAAGAAAATAAATGTGGTCATAACTAAAAAGGAAGTATTCTTCTTGTATTTGGGGAGAAATATTTACAGTTACAAAAGTGTTTTTGCTGGACAGCAACTAGTACAAAGGAACTTGTCATGTGGTGAAGACTGAAGGCACTGATCAAACAATCCTTGAAGCTTTACCAGCATATAGACTAGCCAAACATTCTTAGATTACTGAGTATGTACTATATTGGGAATAACCTTAAGAGGAGCATAATATGCCTGTACAGCAACTCAGATATTTCAAGCCTGTATCACCAGGATTTGTTGGTTTTTTGGGTTTTTTTACCAGGAACCAAGTCTGCAATAAAATGTCATAAATCAAAATCCTTTTGAAAATTGATCCCTCTATCATTTTCCTTGTTTTCATGAGGCCATGAGATGAGAATATAGAAGAAAATTACACTTATGATATGAAACGTCCTTTTCTAATACAGTATGTTACAGGAAATGACCATGAAAAAATGTAGATCAACAGGAGGCAGAGAGAAAAAAATAGTTCATAAGTGTTCAATTTCTTCCCTATAACTATGTAGACCCATAAGACTTTCAGGTGAATATCTCTGTAGGGTTCCATAGACTTCAGACAAAGACACAGTGTGAATACCTGCAATTTCTGTCAGTTTGCCATACTTTTGTAGAAGCTAACTAGCATTGTACTTCTGCAAGTACAGTCCAGTATATGAAATCTTCACAAATATTAATTACAATTTTATTTTTAAAAATTAATAAGCTAGAGACTCAAATAACACACATTCATATTAGGCCACTAGAAAGTCGTGCAGAAATGCATAAGCTAAAAGCCAAGAGATAGGTTTGGACATTTAGATGGTTTTCCATAGCAGAAACCAATGACTTCTCTATTATCTTTGTTTTTCCCTCTCACTCTTTGTCTGTAATTTCTTACGAGGGAAGTTTGCTGAACAATTGTATGGCATATTAGGGTCTGAGTCTCATTATGTAAATATTATGCAGATTTCTAAAGAACCAAGTGCAGTTGCAAAGTAGAGAGAAGGAATGCAAGGTTAAATGACTGCTCTCAAATTATGGGAGCATCTGTACATCTTTATATGGTGATTTTAAAAGACAGGCTGGAAGATAAACTCTGTAAGCTTTCCTTTGTCAAGTATATCTCCACCAATTAGTTTGTGGCTCAGAAGAAATTTCTTTCTTAATTACTATTTTCTTCTCCAAATATTGTTTTCATAATTTCATTTTATTTACTGTTATCTTTCTCCTTTGGCTCTTCCTTCCACTCACCACAGTCTCATCAGAGTCATAAGTTTTTATTATGTTTTCTTTTCCAGTATGACTAACTCACATTCTCCTTCTGAGAACATATTTATTACTCATTTATAATTGCAAAATACAAGCCAGTCTGTTGTATTTCAACAATTTAAATCAAGGGCAGAACAGTCTTTAGTGTGCTGTCCTCTCAAACATATTTGAAAATGAACTGTTTCACAAGTTAGAAAGTAAATTTCACTACATTCTTGGGAACCTTTTACAGGTACATTTTTTTTCAAAATCTAATTTAAATTTAAAAGAGAAGCATTTTAACATTTATACTTATTAAGCAGCCAAAAAGATGAAACAAAAACTTCAATTTCATCATCATGGTCTGAGAAAAGAGAAATGGTCTTCATGAGTGAGGAAGATCATTTTACACTAACCTAGTAGAATATTACAAGGGGCTACATTTATTGCTTTCAAAAGAATGACATGATGGGGAAGTTCTGGTAGCATAAGAATATGTATGTACTAAATAATAGAGATATTAGTATTCTTTTACAGTAAGTCTGTGCTGCAAGAAGCAATGAAGTAGCTGTCGTTAATCCAAGTACAGCTTGTCTCTTTCTCTCTCAAAGCTAAGTAAGAGTTAATTAATCTTCTGGACTCCATGAAAAACTCAAACCCCTAATCTTTTCTGGGACAAGTGTGCCTTATTTTTGTCAATATTTCTCTTCTTTTTATAGCATGCAGTATTTTCATGCTTCTCTCCCCAGGTGAAGTTTTTACCTTGGGTTGTGACAGCATCTGAATCTCATAGCAATCAAGGCTGAAGTCACCAACAGGAATTGAATTCCTTGTAATTAGTAAGCTGTTCTCATGCAGTGCTGTGAGGGCAGGGAAGAGATATCTGAAGAAACTAAAATTTCACAGAGTCAGTGCTGGTAAGAACATTTACAAGGAAGATAAATTCCTCCATAGAAGACAGAGTTATATATACCAATTAGGATATGATTTTCTATAAAGTGACAGTTGCTTATTTAGGACCCAGTAAGCAAAATATTTAAGTGAGTGCTTAAATCAGACCCTTTTCTTGAGTGAATGCTCTTTGCAAGCATGTGCTTAATTTATGTTTAATTAGGTTACTTTTACTGTTTTCTAACTTCAGTAAGCTTTCAAGGTCCTTTAATTGACACTGAAACAAACTGACATTGGGTGTTTCTATATTGATGAATGAAGAAATAATCAAAAGGAACAAATTTTTGTACCACTCATCCATACAGACATGCACCTACTGAGCACATTTCAACTCCATGTTTCAAGATAATCTGCGATTATCTTTGTAGGAAATGGTCAATGTAATGTGAATTATTTTGTGACTATGAAAAGATTGTTTAGAACTCTTCTTAAGTGCCAATAACTTGTGAATTGTGCATGCAGGACCCATAGAATCCATATCACCCTCTCTTGTTCTGCTTTGCAGGTAAGTTTTAAAGGTGGGTATCTTGCAATTTTATTGACTAGATTTGATTGGCACTGTGTTCTCTTGTAGTTTAGCCAAAAGAGGGAGCAGACCAGCATATTACAACTACCTAAAACTCTGCCTAAATGGAGGTGTCTGCAGTCATTTGAAGTTAAAATGCTGCCTCAATGAATATTAGTCAGGACACAATGGCAGTGCAGACTTTTTCAAATAGATTGCTCCTTTTTAACATCCCTCCCACCCACATGGAAGCAGCTCGAACTGATCAGCCAGACTTTTTCTGTTGGCATTATATTTGTAATTATTCAAGTCAGCATCCAATTGAAGGACTGTCATCTCTTAGTTCTGTTCAACATGCACCTGTTGTATGTCGATATTATTTATTCAGACCAGACTTCATGGTTCCCAGGTTTCTTAGATAAAACAGCTCATTGCTGAAAACTGGTTTTTTTTGTCCATGTGGAATTGTTCAGTGCTACCCTTAAATAGAAGCATGTGTATTTTTTCAGTAGTACAATATTTGTTCATGTAGTGAAGAACGTGATTCCCGCAAGTAAGCAAGGGCAATGAAATAGCTGAATGTGTAGAACATATAAACTTTAATACTGAATAAGCAGAACTTGAGTCACTTTCACAATTACTGTGGTCCACTTACTAGGCTTCTTTCTAGTAGCAATAAAATAAATGTTTTCTGAAGGGAAGAAATACTATGTTTCATGGTCTCTGAAAATCACCACACAAGATATTATTGTTCTACCTGTCAGTACTCAACATCTGTTTTACAGTTTAAGGACTATCACAATACATACCTAAAGCCATACTCTTTGTCAGAAAGGAAAAAAAGGTAAAAGGTTTTGTTCCCTTATACTATGTTTTTATTAAAACACATTTAGCTTAGATAAAATGCTATTCAACAAATGCAAGGCAGTGATTTTGTTGCTTTGGCATATAATTTATTCAGCTCATTCTTGTAGTATTCAGACACCATGAACAGAATACATTATTCAACAAATACCAACAATTACTCCTTGAATAATTTAGTTGATGAATATTTTATTCTTGTGTTAAAACCAGATCCATGTGAGGGAACTAATACTTGTGCACAGCCTGCTGGACCTTTATGGAAAGCTGCTATAAACCTAACAGCTGATATAGAACATGTCTTGAAGTTTTGGGGTACAGTGAAAGGTAAAACACATGATGGATTCTAAACCTTGCAGAAAAAGAAGTGAATGGATATCCAGGCATTAATGTTTAATTACTGCATGGGTTTGATTGTAGTAAGCAATGAAAAATCACAAAGTACAGAATGACTGACATCATGTGTTAATTATGGGGAGCAGCTAAGGGAGAAACATGAGCAAAAATGCAGCTCATTTGAAAAACAGATGAATTGAGGGGAAAAGACCTAAAATGAGAACTCAAAAAACCTCAAAATGACAGGACTTAATGGAGTTTTGGGATTTCTTCTTAAATAAAACACATAAAGATCTCTATGATACAACTGCAGCTGCATCTTCATCTATTCAGTGCGTGACTAGGTCTTCTTGTCTCTGTCCAGCTATCCCCTTCCACAAGTCAGAAAATTCCTATGTATTCACATGAACAGCATTCTCTATATCTGACAAAACATTTTCTAGATGTATATGAACAGCCAGAACCACTGATGCATTCGCCTGTCCCAGAACAGCCAAAAAAATTTGTACTCTACCACAGCAGAAACACGTGTGTTTTTTAGAAGGATCCTTCTCACTGGAACCACAATCCCGTCTGGGAGGATCTGATACATCTGGGAATGTACCTTCCAGATAGTAGTGCATATACACATATATAGGAATCAAATAATCAGGCACATCAGATGCTTTCAGTATGATCTCCCCATGTTGTATGTCCCATCACTTATAATCTCAGTCAATAGGCCTCTATGTCAGTGAAAGGCCTGCGCACAAGTAATCTGGAAATAAATTAACCTGGAAATTAAAATGGAATTTTGTAAATCCTAATCCTATGGCATCATCACAAAATCAATGCTTTTT
This sequence comes from Zonotrichia albicollis, assembly GCF_047830755.1. Classification (NCBI taxonomy): domain Eukaryota; kingdom Metazoa; phylum Chordata; class Aves; order Passeriformes; family Passerellidae; genus Zonotrichia; species Zonotrichia albicollis. The sequence goes on from NC_133821.1 coordinate 84,032,314, forward strand.
TTCCCATGTACTAGCATATGAAAAGGTTACATTCTTGCAGCATATTCTATGTACTGCTGGCTTGGTATCTACTGATGGATAGCTTATCAGGTATCTTCCTTGAGAGTGCAGCGACTGCTGCCTTAAAATGCTCACTAAATGCAGACCTTCATCAAGGTGAGGCTGTCTTCTGTTTAGCTAAAATTATTATAAATGTTTGCTTTTGAGATCATAATATCTTCTGTATCAGTTCTCCTGCAAGTACATAATTAACCTGTCAGCCCACCCTGCAGTAATAAGTGTGATAGACGGGAAATATATTAGGGAAGAACCCGTGTGTGATATGCTTGCAAGCCTTACTTTATCCTTCAAATATTTTTCCTTTAATTAGCACTCAGGTAAAGTCAGACCTTAATGAATTAGCATATAACTGTTATCAGTAAACATTATTTTTTCATTCTGAAATGCTCAGTCAGATGAGGTACAAAAGACCTGGGTGTACCAGGGTGGGGGGGTTGTGAGGTGGGAAAGCAACTTAAGATAGATTGATACTCTTTGAAAAGTCCTGAACTTAGAGTATTTACAAAGCCTTTCTTGATAAATAAGATGTAGCATGAACTATGAAGTAAAAAATCCTGAAGGAGTAAAATTGACAAAAAACATTGTCTCAAAAATGATAACCTTGGAAAAAGAAAGTGCTTATGAAAATGGTTATGTATATGGAAGATAAACTAAAATTCTAGCTGTGACTTAGACTCTGTCACAACTCCTGGAAGGAAAAACAAGTATTGGGTGAAATTGATAATCTAAAGGTAACTGACTGATGTGAGAGTTTGTATCTCCTGCTTTTTTAAGCACTGTAACATTCAATGTCAAATTTAGATTAGATACTAGGAAAAAGTTCTTTACTGTGAAGGTGGTGAGCCACTGGAACAGTTTGCCCAAAGAAGTCTTTCTTGGGCTTTATTCCTCTCTCTTTTCCCTTTTCATTATTATTATTATTATTAAGGGGGTTTTTTTACACCCATGAGTTTTACCTCTTTTTTTGAATTCTTCTCATTTCAGTGAGGAAAGGGTATGAGACAGCATGGTACTTAGTTGTTTGGGTGTAGTTAAAACATGACATTTTCTAAAAAGGGATGCTCTCATCTAATTATTGGGAAAAAATATGCAGTGAAAAAAACTCAGAGAATCAAATTTAAGATTTTAGTTTGTTGGTGAGAGATCTGTATATGCTGCTGTAGCCAATGCCTTCTAGTGATAGTGAGTATAGTAGACATAAATAATGAGAGACAAGGTCAAGTCATGTGGGTGTTGAGCTACACTAGGATGGCTACACTACCACAAAACAGTCCAGATGAATATACACAATTCTACACTACATTGCAACAAATGGACTTTTGTATCAAAACCCAAAAAACTTTCTAAACTTTTACAGTGAATGTGGAAAATATGTCTTTCTGACTTAAGTCCTTCAGGTGACTCTTAGGTCAGCTTTCCTTCTAGCAAGACATTGTAACTTGCAGAGCAGATATTGAAATTCTGTCCCTTCTACAAGGAATGGTGGATGATCCTCTGGGTTGTTGTACATTTTAGTACACCAGCTGAAGTGCCCATTTCTTATAAGACTGTGTTAGTTCTGCCATGCCATTCCAGGCTACCTTTTATTCTTTACCTACATTTTAAAGAAGGCAGTAATTGTTTAGTCTTCTCCTCTAATAAAGGATAAAAAGAAACAGTTCTTTTAAATATAGATGTTTATCTATCCCTGACAATATTTTCCTGATCAAGGAAAAAATAAATATATCTCTACAGCTTTCTAGAGAATATGTGTCATATTTTGGAACACTTGGCCTTGGATAGATGTTATGGTGTTTTTTGAATGAGATTTTATATCATATAAATACATGATAGTTCATCCACTTAAAAATTGTGCTAGGTAAAGAAGATCTTCAGCTTTATCTTCAACATCATATGTTTAGCAGTTATTGTCATCTCTTTTCACATCTTCTTTCTAGACTGTAACTGAGAAGTTTCACTAAACTGGGAGGAAAACTATTAAAAAACTCTCCATTCTGTAAAGACTGTCAGAACAGAGTCTGCCAGAGAAACACATCAGACACATCACACAGAGACTGAAAATCCTGAGACTGGAATTCATGGCTGGGTTCCCAGATGCAGCTGGGCAATGTAGAGCAGTCTAGGCTTTCACAAGTACTGTAAAAATAACCTTTCTAAATCTCAGCTGTGCTGTTATTGCAGTATAAGAAAAAAAGGAGTGTGAGAAAGGCAGAGAAAGTCAAAGGATGCTGGACAGGGACTTCAATGAATCTGTGCCTGTGCAAGGATTTCTATTGGACCTACTCTTCACTTTATGTATCTCTACAGCAACAGAACCTGCTAAGTTCAAGGAGCTTTGAGGACTAAAAACCATTATCTAGAACTGATGTCTTAATCTTCTTCTCAAAGGGTTTGTCTGCAGGAATAATGATGAAAAGGAGATGAGCACCTCATGTATATTTGTTACAATTAAAAAATGCTTGAATTACAGGAGACATAAATTTGTTATATTCTAATCAAAGCTACAAAGCAGAGAAGAAAGAAAATAATAGTTTATTTTTAGCTATTCCTATTACTAAAATTTGCATTTGAAATTACAGAAGGGGCAGTCAAGAGGTTGTTTTTTAAGACTTCCCCAGACATGACAGGCTACAGCAAATGGATGGATGACTCATGTGCCTTCGTATGACACCCATTAATTTATACATAATGTTTGTCCTCCAAGGTGATTTTATTTTTCTTTTTATTAATCCTTATTAATATTAAAGAGAGAATAGTAAAATACTTTCTTTTTTTTTTTTCCTGGAATGCATAAATGCTATAGCTAATCATTTCCCCACAATTATCATAAAACAGCAGTGACATTTTCAGCTCTTCAAAATTATGCAAATTATTGAGTGGGTAAGTACAGTAGGTCTTTTCTCTATTAGAGCACTGCTGTTTAAAGTGGTATTGCATGTCAAGGAGGGCAAGGTGTGAGTAGTTTGATTAGAATTATCCACCCTCCACCAGCATCTCTCTCAGCTTCACGCATCTACACAGTACAGAAACCCACTGTCCTTTATTAAATCACATTTGCATTTGCAAATTCATGGAGATGGGCTAAAAAACAAGAAGCATCCAAAGGAAAGTGGGCAATCCAGATCTGCCTTGTTTTTTGTTCCATAGCACCATCATTCAGTGCACAGGTAGGCAATCTCCACACTACTCTGTGTAAGAAAAGAAAAAAAATAGGAGATGAAGAGTTGCATTTCTAAATCTAGACTGGATTTTGAACCCAGATATTCATTTTGCTCTTCATAAGCAAAACTCTTTATCTTCTTTAAAGTTATATGGCCTTGGAGTACTCAGTTGAGTCGTGGTAGAACTGAATGAAAAAACAATAAAGAATGGATCACAGTGTATTCCCCTTCAGCTCAGTCCTGGAATAGTAACAATTAATTTTTATTTACCTGGTGATCAGTTTCAAACATTACTTATAAAAAGAATTTCCACTGTTTTCCAGCTTAGCAGGCTTAGTGCAGTAGTTCTTACCAAATCTCCCAAAAAAGCAGTGACTTCCTTCTCGCTGTTCTCTTCTGCAGTGCCTTAGTTACTCAGCCTATGAACATGCACAGCAAAGCTGCAGCTCTAGACTGCTCCACGGCATCCCAGTAATGCTCACCCTGCTTGGGCTCTCCCATCTGTTTTCTGGAGTGCTTGTGTGTGTTTGTTTGTTTAGAAACCATCTGCTGTCTCGTACCTTCCTCCTCAGCTCCAGCCCTGGAGGAACAGTCTAACTCGAGCTCACAGCACAGCTCTGGAGTTCCAGGCAGTTGTGTGGGAGCCTGCTGCCCAAAGCCCTGCATGGCCTGGTGTGCCCACAGCAGAGAGTGCAGCTTTCTTGAGAGGCTCCAGAATGAAGAATGGAAGTGCCCAAAGCCCTGCATGGCCTGGTGTGCCCACAGCAGAGAGTGCAGATTTCTTGAGAAGTCCAGAATGAGGAATGGAAGTGGTGCTAGAGTGAGGTTGTGCCTTAGGGAACAAGCCCTGCTCATTAGCAGCACTCTTTACCTCAAGCCAATCCTGCTCCTGGCTTTGGAGTTAGTTATTTGAGGGTGTCTCACTGACATTCAGTATGCAGCACAAACATGCTTTTAACTTGAATATTATCAGAGATGGCATTTCCATCTCAATTTTTTAATAGGATCTAGCACTATTGGTCCATTCAAGAGACCTTTTAGGTCTCTTGTATATAGGTAAGTCTACATACAAGTAAAAGCATGAAACCAAAGGAAGTCAAACATGAAAGCAGTGAATTCTTCATTTTTTAAAAATTAAATACTGGTTGCTTTTCATGTCCTTCTAAGCCAGTTAAGTGGAAACATGACTCCCCTGAACGATCTACACGAGAAGGCTCAATGCACATTGCTACTCTCTCTTTCAATGTTTCACTGAGATTTTAAATTCTAATAGCTGAACAGTTTCATTTCCTTTCTAACATTTAGACAGAGGGTATTTTTACAGCTTTTAAATAGAAGAAATAAAGCCAACTATATTCTTATCTCCTATTTTCAATTTAGCTTCAGAAATTAAAATTTCTACCATATAATTGGACCAAATTTATCTACAGCTTTCCTGTGCTTTTCATACTGTATACCCATGCTTCAAATAGAAATTCAAGGCTATGATCAAGTACAAATCACCTATTGTCATTGAATAGAGCATTATAAAACATTGATGTATTTCCTCCTTTTTAGCTGTTTTTTCCAAATGGTTTCATGGTCACAATGGACACCTATGAAATCTGTTAAAAAAAAAAAAAAAAAAAAAAAAAAAAAAAAAAAAGCATCTCTCCTTACAAAGTGATGCTGTAGTATTCTTTGCCAATTCTTTGCCAGTCCCAGTCACAAATACAGGCTGGGCTGCAAATGGATTGAGATCAGACCTGGAAAAAACAGCTTGGGGATGCTGGTTGATGAGAAGCTGAACATGCCCTGGTAATGTGTGTTTGCAGCCTGGGAAGCCAACAGTGTCCTGAGCTGCATCAAAAGCAGATTGAGGGAGGTGATTCTGCCCCTCTGCCCTCATGAGACTCCACCAGGAGTACTGCATCCATCTCTGGGACCCCCAGCAGGCAGGGGACATGGACCTGTTGGGATGAGACCAGAGGAAACCAAGAAGATGATCTGGGGGCTGGAGCACCTGTCCTATGGAGACAGGCTGAGAGCTGGGGTTGCTCAGGCTGGAGAAGAGAAGGCCCCAGAGAGACTTTATGGCACCTAAAGGGGGTATAAGAGAGCTGGAAAGGGACTTTTTACAGTATTGACAGGCAAAGCTGATAGAGAGTAGATTTAGATATGGACATAGGAGAAAGCCTTTACTGTGAGGGTGGTGAGGCCCTGGCACAGACTGCCCAAAGTCCTTGACATCCCAACCCTGGAAGTGTTCAAGGCCAGCTCAGGATGGGGCCCTGGCTTTAGTGAAATCCCTTCCCATGGCAGTGGGCCTGGAACAGGATGACCTTTAAGGTCATTTTCAACCCAAGCTGATCTGTGAGTCATGCAAGTAGAATCCAATCTTTAACATAAAGCTCTTCTTGTATATGAAAAAGTACTAGTTTATTCAGGAATATTTAATATAAAGAGAAAATAGTTTTGCACATTTTTATAGAAACATACTGTACATTTTAAGAGTTTTGGGATGTTCTTTCCCTTCATTTTTTTTTCTTCGATGTTGAAAATTAAATTCTGTAATAGAACTGTCAAGCCGAACATTGATACATGCTTAAGGGAGAATATAGGGGCCTTATTTGCATCTTCTTTGTGTTCCCTGTGTTATCCCGACAATTTTCTGAAATAGTAGTTAATATCTGCCTTGCACCCATCTCCTGGCCTCCCCACCTCCAAAGCCTTGGCTGCTGAACTTGAGCTGAGTAGTGAGACACAGAGGCGACAGACACCAACATCTGAAATCCACAGAAGAGCATCAAGGCAGGTTTAGGTGAGTGAATGAAACAGCACCAGGGCTCAGACACCAGGAGGTTCAGTCATCCATACTTTTAACTTATTAACCAGCCCTTGGCATGCTTTTGTCCAGGTCTGGGTTAGCACTATCCCATGGAGCTCCCAGGGGTGCTCAGGGGTCAGAAATAAGCAAGGGCAACCCCCATTAGAGAGCTGAGACACAAGCTCCTAGTTTTGGAAGATGAGAGTTTAGTAGGATAGATGGAACTAGATGGTGTCAGTCAGCCTCAGGGTCAAAATAGTGTTGCCCTTACTATTCAATTTACTGGTACAGATGCTGCCTCAGGCTCCTGTCTATTTCCAGGGACAGAAATAAATTCTGTACAAGCTTGTCTTTTCCCTATGATAAGGACAAAACACTGCTGTTGATGACATTTTTGTTATATGTGAAATTGGCAGGATGTAAACAAATGGGAAAACAACAGAAGGTATTGTCCAGGCTCCATCACTTGAAAGCTGGTTCAAAGAAAAAAATTTGCTGTGAATAAAGAACTTTTGAAACCAGTGATATGGAAGCTTGACTACCCCTTGCAGACTGTTCTTTGAGCCCAATGTACATAAAACTGCCATGTTTCAAATGATAAAAACAAAAAATATCCCTTTTATTTTTTTTTCTTCAGTCTCCATCACCAGGAGTATGCACTCCATGGAGAAGGACGTGGGATGCTTGTGCTTTCACCACATCCTGATGCTGCATCTCTCTCTGTCCATTCATTGTGCTGGAAGTAAGGTTACATCAACCCTCTGTGCAGGCACCAAGAAAGATAAAAAAGACAAGCAGTACTGTTACTGATACCAGACACACTTTAAGACATCTTGGTACAGCTACAAAGCTCTTCAGTGAATGGAGGGAGAATAAAAAAGAACTGAAAATATATCTGTCAGAAAACATTGAGTTGAGGGCCCAGAAAAAGTTCAAGACACAAACCCCAAACCTTTAGAGAACAGTAAAGACTTTTGGGGGCAAGAGAGGATGGGGACGACTAGGAATATTCTCTATGTTTAAGCAAAAGGCTATAATTGCTCTTTTGTGTCTTATGACAAAAGCATTTATCCCAGAAGTATGCTGGTTCAGATACTTTCTGAAATAATTTAATTTTTCACGAGTACTTGGAAATAGGCAGAAATGTTCTCACACATTTAATTCTTTTTGGGAGGGTGGGTGGATTATATTGTCTGGAATTTACATTTAACTTCTCAGTTTGAAAGGTACTTGTGTTCTTTTCAGGAAAGCAGAGTGTATAGCACTTGGATTTAACTTAGATTCAAAGAATATTTTACCAAATAGGAGCTGTAGTAGCTCTGACAAAGTTAATCACTCAGCCCATAGAAGTTCAAGCCTGATGTAGAAATTTAAAACAACAGATGTCTATTTTTACTTTTATTTTTACTTTTGACATGTGGAGGAGAAAAAATAAAAGAAGAAAGGCAGGAACTCGGTTTATTTAAACTTATTAAGTTGGTCTTACAAACCTAGACCCTCACTGATGTTCTAGCAGTGAATCCACCTGCTCTCCAATACTGTCTGCCCTTGTAGGCACCCAAGATTTAATCACACATTCTCTGCATCATCCCATTGCTTTTCTTCACTGAATTTATTGGGAATGCATTTCCCTCTGACATTGCAGGTGAAGTACCACCATATCTAGGTGCCTGGGTTACACATACAGCAAGGCTCTTCACTCACTGCACACCATAAGGAAAAATTCAATTTCTTGGGAACCATGTTCTAGGCCAATCCTCCCTTTTTGCTCCCAAATGAACAGGAAAATAAAGTACTTCACCAGATCATCTTTTCACTTTATTCCTTTAGTCAGTTTTAGTTTCTGCCTGTAAGAAGCAGATAAACTTCATGAAGAAAAATCAAGGAAAACTCCAAGCTCCATTCAAGGTTTTTCAAAAATGTTTGCCTTTTAAAAGTTCCATGATACCCTGTATGGACTGTCATACAAATTTTGGACTGAAATGCTACAATACATTTTTGTTAAATCAACTTCTCCTCAGATTCAGTGAGTTAGAAATTGAAATCTAACAGCCTTGGAGAAAAATATTTAAAATACAAAGAAATGGAAAAAGAGCTTAATGCCATTTTCTGTTAAGTCAGGTTTGTTTAGCTGACTCTTCCTCCATCCTGAATTTTTAAAATATGAGTAGACTAAAGTATTTGTTTTAAAATACAGTATTGCCTTGATAAAATTATTGGGTTTTTTTTCCTTTTTTGTGATGTCCTAAATGGTTTTAACCCATATCTTAACCCATAGATTCAGACATGCCATCATTGGTTAAATTTCTTCATGACTTTGCAAACAGCTACAGCCTCTTGTGGAGACATTGTGCAGACTCTGTAAAACAGTGCTAACACCTGAGGTTATGTCCCAACCCAGCACAGTGGCATTACCAGTGACCCAACGCAGAGAGCTGGGGAGAGGTAGGTGTTTTCTTCCTAATGAAGGACTAAAAAGTGATCTTACTCAAGCTGCCATTACACCATTACAACTCAGTGGGCTTCAGTGGAAATCCTCCTGGATTATTTCAGATAGATTAAACTTAACTCTCTTAACGTTATAATTACTGAATGTGGACATCCACAATTTTAAAGCACCTTGAGAACATTAGTTAAGCTCCTGAATCTCTCTTTCCATGGTTTCCCAAGTGGAAAATAAATTAATATGGTTTATAGACATTTAAATCATCACCCAGGAATATTCCCCAAATTTGTGTAAAATCACACAGCAAATCACCATCCAGGTCAGATACAGAACCTGTTCTCTTAAGCTTTGGTACTACATTTTATCCTCTTTTAGAACAATAGACTTAAACTCTTACAGATTATTACTTTTATCTTAAACAGTCTCTTACCTCAAATGGCTGCTGAGTTCTCAGTCGGGCCATTTAACATAAGTGCCTGCTCTAGTTATTCAGTCCATTAAAATAGAAATCAGACTACATTACCCAGAATACACTTAAGCCTCCCACAGCCTGCTCAGTCACAGAGGCACTCTGCCAATAAATAAACTCTCTACAGTGTCCCCTACTAAAACCATTTAGGAGTTCTATGATAAAATATATGAATACATATGTTTGTACAAACCCAACAGCCAATATCTGAATCATAAGGTAATTTAGGCAGACAAGCACTTGCTGATGCATGTTGGGTTGGATATTTCATTACCCATTACTAATTCCTGGGATGCTGTTAGCAATCTTCCTAACTTCTTTCTCTATCCACATAGTTCTTTGCTTTGAAAACACAGATATTATTTTCTTTGGCTGTAGGACATTTGTGCTTTTGAAATTTATCTGGCCATGGGATGCACAGGATGTTTTGTGTGTGTGGTTCTTGGACACATAAAGAGAGTTAAATCGCACATGAGCAAGGTTGGCAATTCCCTAACTAATAGATAGGAGAAAAGACCAGTGAAAAAATCCCTAATGCCTGCTTTACTAAATTCCTAAGCTAAGTTACTTTTTATCATTGCCAGCACTGGAGAAAGTTCAGAGCTGTGAGAGGAGGTAGATGGCGTGAGAAATTATATGTTTAAAATCACATAGATGGCTCCTCAAGGCTAAGTCACAGTTCTACCTTTCCTGTGGAGGCAGCGGAACCAGCAAAACTGATTCTGAAATATTCTTCCCCATTTCTTCCTTCCACCACTTTTGCTTCATCTGCTGCCATGGCATGAACATGACAGTCCCAGGTCTTTGTCCTGAGAGCAGCAAAATGAAGATTTGCCTGTATTGACTTGAACTGACTCTAAGCACACCTTTGCTTAGTAAATTCAGGAGTCAGTCAGGTAACACGTGAATTACTAGTCCACAGTCCTGCAGGTAATTGAATGCCCTCAACACTCATATGCAAAATGTCTGACTTTGCAAGACCCGAGCTCCATAAAAATAAACATAATCAAATTCAGACAGCATTTGCTTGCCAATTACTGGCAGATTTGTACCATTTATGGTCAGTCCATTATGACACAGCTCTACAAATTGAATTTGATACAGAAAATGTTAAGAAGGAAGGATCTTTGGCTTCAATTTATCCAGAACAAATGGGCAAATGGAAAAAATCAAATCTGAATTTGTAGTTACAAGGCAATTTGGACAAATGTTAGGCTATACTGCCCTATCTGTGGAGCAAAACATGATCCAAACTATCTCAATGCATTGAGATTATATCATTTGATGACAGCATCTAGAACTGTGGCAGCACAAGCAATCTGGTGTTCAGGACATTTCCTGAATTTTGGTCAAAAGCTTTTTCTTTTTTTTAGCTCAAATATATTTGTTGGTTTAGATTGCACATTTACAGTGTAAAAATGAAACAAACTGTCCTAGATGAGAGGAAAGATGCCTGTGGTATAATTGATTTGCCAATTGCCTTGATTACTGTAGAAATGTTCAGCACTTTTTCCTCCTCAGGGAGATTTTATCTTGAAAAACTATGCCAAGAGACAGACACACTTGTACAAGTTAATCTGTATTTTATAATGGATAGGATTTAAAAATGCCCTGTGAAAAATGTGGTATTTGCACTGTATTGTCTCTGTCTGGATGCCAGGTACCCACCAAAGCCTCTCTGTCACTCCCCTCTGCAAATAAGCAGGAGACAGAAAATGTTATGGAGGGTTCACAGGTTGAGATAACGATGGGAAGAGAGATAATCTACCGATTACCCTAATGGGCAGAACACATTTGACATAGGAAAATCAATTGAATTTATTACCAATAAAAATAAGAGCAGGATAATGAGAAGTAAATATTAAAAACAACCCTCTCTCACCCCTTCCTCCTTCCCAGCTCCACCTGTTTCCCCAGAGGTGCAGGGAGACAGGGGGTTAGGGTCAGTTCATCGCACATGGTTCCTGCTGCTGCTCAGGGAAAAGAGACCTTCCTCAAGGACAGCTCTCCATGAACTTCTCCAGTGTATGTTCTTCTCATGGGTTACAGTTCTTTCTGAGCTGCTCCAGCATGGGTTCCTTTCTGCAGGGTGCAGTCCTTCACCTGCTCCAGGGTGGATCCCCCACAGGGTCACAAGTCCTGACAGGAAATCTGCTCCAACATGGGCTTCTCTCTCCACAGATCTGCTGGTCCCTGCCATGGGGTCACAGCCTCCTCTCGGCATCCACCTGCTGCTCCAGGGTGGGGCCCTCACAGAATGAAGGTGGATCTCTGCTCCCACAAGGAGCCCCATAGGCTGAAGGGGCACAGCTGCTTCACCATGGCCTGCACCATGGGCTGCAGGGGAATCTCTGCTTCAGCTCCTGTTCCTGCTTCTCCACTGACCTTGGTGTCTGCATGGTTGTTCCTCTCACACATTTTCACTCCTCTCCTCTGAGCACAATTACAGCAGTACAATAACGTTTTTTTGCCTTCTTAAATATGTTATCACAGGCTGATTGGCCCAGCCTTGGTCAGAAGTGGGTCCAATTTGGAACCAGCTGGCATTGGCTCTGGAGGACAAGGGGGAAGTTTGTGGCAGCTGCTCACAGAAACCACCCCTGCAACCACCCCCACTCCCAAAACCTGGCCACACAAACCCAAAACACTACAATAGCAACTTAGTTTGTGGAAGAGGTTGTAGCTTTAAAATAATTTCCCTTCTCTAGAATAAAAAAACCCACCTCTTTCATCATTTCCTCATTTGAGTGAATGCTCCAGGCCCATTAGTTGTCTTCATGGCCCTTTGTTGTACTCTCTCCAGTAGTTCCATATCTTTCCACAGAGAAGAGGAAATTCACACAGCAAAAATACTGTTGTTCTTGTGAGGACCACATATCAATTTGAGAACTGACACAGGTCTTCAGATCTGTTGTATGGATTTCATCTCATCCAACTTTATGGATAGCATCCTGCTTAGACTACTGACATCTAAATTCAAGTCCACAAGGAATAGTCTAAATGCATTCTGAGAGGTAGAATGCAATAGCTTAAACACCTAGGACCTAGAAGACCCTACCTATCTTCATCTGTCACAAATTCTAGAAGAGGATATTTCTTCTAATTCCCTTCTCATATGTGTTAGTCTGGTGTGGATGCCTTAAATACTTTGGGGTGGTCTCAGATGTAGATGTGTGGTTATTAACTGTAATGGAATTATAGTGCCTGCAGACTGCTAAAGGTAGGTGATTTAATCTCAATCTGCTCACTACTGAAATCAACAGTAAAGACATCGTCACTGATGATAGTTACTCAAGCAATCCTAAAGGGGTATTTTTCTATAGTCATTGGAGAAAATCTGGCCATTCTAGCATGTAATTTTTCTGGTATTTGCCAGGAAGTGACTCCCTCCTCCTTTAAAAGGACACTTTCATATTTTGTTGGAGAGATCCTGTTTCTTATTTCAACACCTGCAATGTGCATGGGAGCTTCCACTTTACAAAACCATGTCAGACTGGCTTTGTTCTTCCAGAGTTTGCTCAGCTGCACATTTCACCGGGGCTTGTAAAAGCCCAGCAACTGCTTGCTGCTTAATGCTGCAGTTTGAAAATCTTCTCCACTATTTTCCCCAGTGAATTTTAGAAGGCTGTTCCCATCCTCTGGCACTCACAGGAAGGTGTTTGAAGGAAGGTCAGCTCCCAGTTGTTTAAGTAGGGCAAGTCAAAGCAAGGTAAAGGAAGGTCATCCAAAGTAGTGGAGACAACAATTGACTGGAAGTCAGCAGCAGCATAACCCTGCTCCAATCAGTATTGTCTCTGAGCTGAAGAGCTTTAATGAGAAAAAAGGATTATTAACTTCCAAGTGTTGCAATGACAGCTTGTTTATCCCCTGTGGACACATGGTATGCTCACATGGCATGGCAGAGCACAGAACAATGTACACTTAGCCAGGTGCTAAGTACAACATCTCCTTACAATTCACTTTGCCCACATCCTGACTGAAGGGTGGGCAAGAACAGAGGGTTTCTAGCTAAAGTGAATACAGTGTAAGGTCATCATTAACCCCTCTGTGCCTGTTAATATGATTTACAACAATGGACAAGTACAAGCATCAGCAAAACTTCCATGGACAAATTATAATCCATAATAAAACTGTACAGAATACAATCATTAGAATTCTGGGACTGGTTTCAAAATATTTAATTTTTAAAGTTTCTAAAGTTGACCTTGAAAATTCCCCTCTCCCCTTGCCATCCCTTCCTGTGATCAAACATTCTCAGTCATCACAAACTGCACACATCACATGAATTTTCCCACATCTCATACAAAAGACAAAGTCACCTTGCAATTTTAACCTCAAATAAAACCAACTAAAACAATTTCCTATTTTCATTGCCACCAAATTTAACACTGAAAAGAGAAGCTGACAACACAGGAAGACCCTTCAGACCTCCATTGTAATCCTTTCCTTTCTGACCCTTTCTAGCTCTGTTTAGCTTTCAGTGCCTTCATCTCTTAAATATGATTTATCAGTCCTTTTTGCAGTCAGCCTTGTCCTCTTCAGCGCAGAGTGCCATTTTCACAGAGTTGTCCTTCTGGGGGAGTAGGAATCCTTATCACAGACCTGCAAATAACTTCACCACTTGATATTAAGAAGTTCTGTTAAAGAGATACAAAATCCTTTTCTTTAGAGAGAGTAGTTTTAATCTTCTTTAGCAATTGTTTCTCACAGTATCACCTAACCTTTTCACAACTTGATGTGATGGGGTGGGAAAAGGGACACCTATAAGCCAAATTTCCAGATGAGCACATTTCACAGTTTTCTATTCAGTTGTAGCCACTGGTCTTCATCACACCTGAGTTCTAGCATCCTGCTCATTATTTCCCCTGCCAGTCAAGAACAAGAAGGATACAAGTACTATTTGCCTTTCCTGACAAGTATGAAATAGATTCCAGTGGAGCATGAACCTGACAGAAGTCTACAGACTTTGGGTTAGGTGAAGACATAGTGGTACTGGACATCAGAATGTACTGTCAAGACTGGTCATTTGCTAGCTAAAGAGAAGTGTGTTATAGCAGTGGATATGTTTAGATATAAAAGGAAGGGAAGATAGGTGTGAAAGTTACCTTAATTTCATTTCCAGTTATAGTATTGGTGGGAAATGTCTTTCAGTATCCTTCACTGTTTTTTTAGAAATTCTTGTCACTGAAACACTGATAGTGTGACACACTCTGTGCTCTATTCCCACTGAGAACCTGCAACTTTCTCTTTTCCTTCACAAAATTTACCAAAGATTTGTATCTAAAATTTTGCTACTTCTATCTCACATTATTAGCACAAAAAATTCAGGACCTGGATATACTCAGAGACATTTAAGAAATTCCTCTCTTTGTGACATTGGTACCATTGGGCAGATAAAGAAAATGTATAACATTTAAAAAGTATAAATAAATTTGACCTACTCAATTTCAAAACTGGGGTCCTGAAAACATCTACTTGTCTTCTTTCCGACTTCTAAAAGTATCTGATTTCCCTGATCATGTACTTCTTAATGTTTTGGGGGGAAGTGAGAAACTAATCTGATGTGAAAGTTCAGTCAGGTAGATTCTCCTCTAAAGTATCTTAATGTTTTAAAATCTGCAACTGGATTCTTCTCACATAGAATATCTAGAAATAAACCACCTTCTTATTTAACTAAAGTCTCTTTGCTACTGATGGAGTCAAGTACCTCTACAGGCAGGTCACTTCATCCAAGGACATCCCTTATGAATCAGTCTGTGACAATATCTGTCCTCCACTGGATGAAGAGAGAAACAGAGGCATGAATTCAGGAAGAAGTTCAATGCAATATAATTTTTTTCACAACAATAGTGGTGCAAGGTATATTAATCTTCTCAAGCTCCTATCCTGTACCATTTCCCTCCTTCATATGCACTGAAAGAACTGATTTTTTTCCAAATTTTGTTGTCGAGTCCATGCTTTAAACTCAAGTTGATGATAAACCAAATATTTTCCCAAACCATAGACTTGGACTTTCATAACTAACTTGTAAATATTTCCATGAGATAACTCTTGCTAATGCACACACTACACTACTAATCAGAACATTTGGCAAGGAGTCTAGAAGTCCTAGGAATCATATTTTTCTCTAGTAGGTTTATTTCTGATATCTTTACCTCACTGTGTCCAAAATCCAAATTACAAAGTTTCCTTCTTGTCCAGAGTGGGGACATTTCTACCACTATAAAAAAAAAATCAATATTTTTAAAATGTTCTTTCATTAATAGGAAGAGCAATGTTTCTATGTGCTGACCAATTTTCCATGTTTGTTTTTTTTTTTTTCAGGGGGGCTGGCATTTGATCTTTTTGTTTGTGTCACCTACTTTCCTCAAGATTAATAAGGTGGCCTAATTAATGCTCCATTCTCAGAACCAGGCATCCTGAAGTTAAAAATATCGAGCTTTACAGTTCTGTAACTGATCTTTTTAGGCTTACCCTGCTTAAAATAGTCCATTTATAATTTGCTAATGTGGAGCCAAGTTTTCAAACACTTCTCCAATATTGGGGTTCATCAGCTGGAGGATGAAGGAAGTCTGCATCAGGCCCAGTGTAACTCTCCAGTTTGCAAAAAAAGTACTGCTTCTAATGAACACTAATTATAATTGGGGAAAGATGAGCTGTGGATTCAACAGAGGGGAAAAAGGCTAATGCTTTTAAAATGTAGCCTGATTAATGAGGCTGTCATAGAACTTATTTATAGGTATGCTGTACAAAGTATCATAATCTCTGGAAAGATTTGCAGCAAATTAAAGCCATCAAAGTTTAGAAATCATAAAACTGATTTGACTCCAAAGGATATTCTGTACAGACCTATCAGGGGATTATAGCTGAGGCAGAGAAGTTGTGAAGAGCAAGTGTTCAAGTGTTCTTAAACTGTTCTGGGGTGTGGGTCACATTTCAACTCCCTGCCTCCTTCTTTCAGTCCCTACTAAGTCACACATGGAATATTTCACAACTAGATACTGGCCTTTTGTAACAGAAGCAATTGCCTTCTCTGAATTTGTATTAAATTTGGAGTGGCATTCAGAAACTATTTAATATAATATTAACTGGTTTTAATGTAAGATAGCAGATGGAAATGCAGAGGATCCTGTTCTTTGCTAGGCAGTTCTCTATGGACCTCCAGCAAGTGCTTCATGAATCACTAATGGTGCATGGTCTGCAGTAGGGAGCTATTGATTTGAAGAAATCCCAAGTAAACAGATAGACCTTGTACTATATGGTGAAGGTCACTAAACATAAGAAACAAAATTTTCCCTACAGCAATGTGCATGGAGCATTTGGTATCCTGAAAGTTTACCAAAAAAAAAGAAATTAATAAAAGTATATTTAGGTTGTTATATGTAGAGTAAAGGAAGTGCAGACAGAAACAGAGGCTCAGACATAGAGGTGCAAGACACAGATCATCTGGGAATTAGCAGAGAAAGGAATCCAAGCTCCTTTTTTTTATGAATGACAGGTCCCTTTAATACAAACAGTTTTTAAATCTTGACTCTAAAGGACTAAAAAAGTCATCCAAACTAAGACAAATGGAGAGGGGGACAGATAAGGCTGTTTTAGTTTAAATCTGCATCATACACAATACTCTACAAATGTTAATGCGTACTTCTGAACTTTTAAGGAGCAGAAAGGAAAAAAAGTGTAATATGGCAGGATGGTGTGTGAAGTTGACTGTCTGGATATGTTGCCAGACCTGAAAAAGGAGGAAAATCACCAATTATTACAATCTCTCCAAATTTAATACAAATTCAAGAAAGAAAATACTTAGAAAATATTGATTTCTCAGCCTACCATAATGTCTTTGGACATCAATATATTGTTTGATGATACCAGTGTTTGCCTTTTGCTCCTCTCACAGCTCTATGGATGTTAACTTGCAGGCAGCCTCACTGGCACAATAACGTAATAGCATATAGGATTTTGGCTATACTGAACACTGGATAATTTTGATGACTTATAAAATCCTTTAGCCTAGAAGTGCTTTATTTTCAAGCTCCACTATAATTAGTTACAAAGATTATTTGGGTGAGACATGAGGCGAAACTGGAAGGTTGTTGTTAAATGAAATCAATTTCACCTTCTTTTTCTCTTGCTGTAATATTTTCTTTTAAATCTATAGTGAAGAAACAGACTGTTTCAGACAGTCATTTACCAACAAGGACTTGTTCAGTAGTTTCAATATCACGTTCAGGAACAATGAAGAGATTCAGCTGACACCAGCCTTTGGTTGAATAGTTCTCTATGTGTCTCTCCGGCTGTGTCTCCACCTACATTACACATTCCAAGCATGGCCAGCTTCTTCAGTTTGAAGGAAGGCACAGTTGACCTACATAAACTTCTCAGGCTTTAACTGAATTTTGAGCAAAGGCAGCACGTCCCACCAGCTCTGTTCAGACTCCCAGATCTGAACAGCCTCATGCATTACTGATACTACATAGTTTGCAAGATCAAAAGAATAGGGATGTACCCCCAGAAAACCTGGTCTGGTTTTATAGTCCATGAATTCTAAAACAAAGGTCTCAAGAAGGAATCACAGTGTATTCCATGGTCTTAAGTGGGATGGCCGGAAGAAGCATTCCAGCAGAAGAGTAACAGAGTCGAGGTTTTAGAACTGTGCCAAAGAACTGAAATGTTTTTTAGGGATGACACTGACATGGTAGCTAACAGAGAAAAGGAATCCTCACCTACTTGCTCCCCTCTGACACATAGTTCATGAATGTCACAAGTATTCATACTCCAGATTCTGAAATTATTATGCTTTTCTGTTCATTTGCTTGAGTGAAACTTGACATATACAAAAAGACTCGAGAGGGATTTGTGTGAACATTTCACACACGTATAGAGACAATGAGGAAATAACAAAAAAAAATTTAAAGCTGAAAAATGTGCCTTTAACAATCACTTAAGTCCTGACTAGAAAAGATAGCTGCTGAAAGCATATCAGTGATTAGTCTCTTGACCTTTCTTCAACTTGAAGTCATCAGCTATTGTTCGTCACTGATAATAATAATAACCTTTATTTTGTGAGGTGACTGACAGACAATCCTTAGAGACTACAGTCTTTCACAAGAGCAACCTGCTTAAAAAATAAGTCATATTTAGTAGGCTCAATACAGTGAAATTAATTCAGAATATTTATATCAAATATTAGAAACATGCAACACAGTCTATGCAAAAAAATAAAAGGAAATAGAAAAAAAGAAAGAAAAAAGGAACATTCAAATGACTTTCAAAGGAAGAAGCTGAAGCATAAGTTTGGGCAGAAGAACGGCAGAATACTAAAATTTATTTCCCCTTTACCCCAATTTGTTTTTCAATAAGAAGGTAGAAAATTTGTCAATGTGTTGTATTCCTTTTTTAATTTTGAGAGGCTAAGAGGAGGGAAATCCAAGACTCTATGAACTCTCATAGGGCTATCTTTGACAATGGCCAGTCCTGAATCCTCAGATATGAACACTATTATACTTCATTTAGGAGGAGGGGTATCTCCCTAATCACAGTCAGCAATCGTCTCATGACCTGAAGCTGCAGTGGCTGCCCTCTTCACTTTTTCCTTCTTCCAAGTGTAATTGCATATGTTACTCTGGACCAGACTTGAATGAAAATCCCTTTCAGGAAAACCCCAGGAGGTGGAGCCAATAATAGGGTAGGTGGCTCTCATTCCTCAGAGTCATTATTGAACCAATTGGACAATACAGTGTGAGGGGTCACAATAAGCAGTGCACTCTTCTGAAGGAATTGTAAAGCCAAAGCCCTGAATAACTCTGGGTGTTAAACAGAGGGTTTTTTTTTTTCCAAGAGTGAAGACCTTGCTCCATCAAGACCTAACCTGAATACTGTACTTAGTCTTCTGTTAGTTTAGTCAGCCCCTTGGCCAGTGTTAGTAGTATATGGGAGGTTTATGTGTTCTCCTACACCGTTTTCCTTTCTCACTGAAAGGAGCAGAAATTCACCAGTGACATTTTCATTTGACAGAAGAATTTAATCCAACCAATCCAATTATTAAAAATTACTATCATATTTTTCCTGGAGGGCTGCAGAATATTTGTCCTTAAACTCTTGTGCTTTCTATGTTCCCTGCATTTACCACTGTTACCTGAAGAACAGAAGAACCAGCATGAATACTGGGAAGGTCAGGAATTGTTTAGAGACTCATCTGAAGAAATGTCTCCTTTTCCTAGCAATAACAGGCAAAATGTTTTGAATTATATGAAGCCAGAAAGGAGCTAAAATGAAGTTACTAGCTGTTGACATTTTCTTAGATTTTTTTCAATTATCGTGAAATGTTCATTGAACAAAGATAAGACCATAAAAGATAGAAGAACCTGATAAATAAATACCATGGGAATTTAAAAACTTTAAAAACCTCAGCCTAAGTTTTTAGTTTGAATGTGGGGTTGGGGGAAAATATGAACCAGCTAAAAGGGCTCAACACAAAATAGTCATGTCTGAGTAGTATGAAATATATGAACATATGTGACCGCTATAAATATGTCAGCACTGTAATCCTAAATCCACCAAGTCAGAGGAAGATTCAACAGTCAAATGTCCCATATCATGTGGCTTATGTCAATCTCCTTAGACTATGACAGTTGAGGTGGTCACTGGACAGATCATCCTCACTCAGGGACTTCTGCCACTGGCTTTATGCAAGCCAGTTCTTGGTGCCTTACTTCCCTTGTGTGCAAAGATGGGGGCAGTTTTTTTCTTGGAAGCTGTTTGGAGAGCTACTAATGAAAGCAGTAGACAATTTTGTTGTTGTTGTTGATGTGGTTTTGACTACAATCTAAACAGAAACACTTTTCATTCATGTGTAATTTACTTTGAAGAGTCAGCCTCTGTTTCTAGTTACGGATGATACGATAATATCAGACATCCAGACTGTAACATTTTTTACTGTAGAGAAAAATCCATTTAAAAAATCCATTTATAATGTTGCTGAAATATAGCACTCTTTTTTTCCCCCAACTCCTAAGCTTTGAATACACATGGGAACTTGAGAGATCAGATCTAAATAGAGTGGATCAGCAAAATGTGGTAGAGTCAATGAAGTTATGCGGGTTTACATTATCTAAGAGTATGGCCCAAAATGATAAGGACTGGCAGGAGAAAAACTCCACATACTATCTCCCCCTTGAAACACATGCTTTTAAAACTGCTGTAAAATATTATTATTTCTGCTAAATATATAATATATGAAGGATATGTCAACTTTTCATGCTTCTATAAAGATTATGCAGTTTTAAATGTCTTTTCCAGTCAGACCTAATCTACTCAGCCCAAAGACAAGCTGTTACAGTTTTATAATGTACAGCACATTTTTGTTTCTCTGTGTGTGTACTTGCATGTATGTGAACAAGAGAGAAATGCACTTACAACTGTGGAAAGCCACTAATTAAGCAAACTAAAGCACTTTTTTTTTCATTAAAACCTCAGATATTTTCTTTCTGCCTTTTATTGTTTATTGGAAACAGTCCTTCCTCTAACATTACCCACAATGGATTTTACAAATTTTGTGGCTTATGTTGACTGTTTTGCAATTTATACTAGTGTGTAAAATATTCCCAGCACATACACTTAATCAAAACAAGCCAAATTAAGCTCAGTACTCCAGATTCCACCTCATTAGCTTTCTGTTCCTAAAATATAACAGATGTGATTGCTGCGGGCCATGAGTTAAAGACGCATTTTTCTGCTAAGCACTTGCAATACAACCTAAAGTTATATCAAGATTTAATTATTACTTTCATTTTCATGGCTAACTGTAAAAGTTCATTTTTCACTTAATAGCAATTGTATTCCACTCCTGCATTTTACCCACTGTTACAGAGAAAAGTATCTAAAGCAGGAAGAAGGGAGAGGTCAGGGGTCTTATTTTACTCCTGGCCTTACATATTGAATGTGTGACTTCACAAACTTGCAGGGCTTTTACCCATTCTAAACTACTGGAATTCAGAAAGGAGTCAGGATTTCAGCTTGCAGAAACTTCTGCCTACAACCTCAGTGCAACTGTGTGAATGATATTCCAGCATGTTTACTTGGCGTGCTTCAAAAAGATAGAATGGCTTAGCATGCAGCAACAGATGTCTAGTGCTCCCCTCAAGCAATTCTTGGTACTTCTTAGCTGTATTTTAACTGTTTAGAACTACTAGCTTCTATATAATATCCAATATAAGGAAAAATATTATCCCTTTTCAGTAGTCAAAAGGCCAAAGAGGATTATTACAAGACTGACAGCAGGGATATGAAGGAAAGCTCTGCCAATTGTCAGTAGCTGTATTTCTTTGTCAGTACCCCAGTGCCAAGCTGCTGAATGTCTCCCACACTTTGTCTTTGTTATGGGAACTCAAGCATCTGGTGGATCAAAAATAATCTAGCCAAACCAAAGCATATCCAAGAATACTCCAGATGGGATAGTCTGACTTGTCCGTGGCACAATTCACCATGGAGGTTTCCAAATGAGCTTTCAGCTTCCAATAAATTGAGCTTCTTTACAGATCCTGTACTGATGCATAACTGACAACACCCTCTCCCCTGATTTTCTAGAATACTCGAGAGTCTTGTAGGTAAGACCCACTTTCTCAAGCTGTTCAATTTTTCAGCTACACTGAGTGACCAAGAAGACAACAGTCCCAGGCTCTGTGCAGAGCAAGATCCTGGTGCAGTGAAGCCAACTGTGCATAAAACTGTGCACATAATACACATTCATTCTTGCAAAAATGAACATAAACCAGTTGCATTAATATCAGTAGCAATACCACAGGCCATAAAAAGGCCTTTAGGTATATTTTTTTGGCATAAATTATTACATAATGTACAAGGCAGGACTGATGATTAAAACTACGCAAATGACCCAATTCACTACTCTTTCCACATTTCTGTGTAGGGTGATTTTTTTTAGAGTGTGTGGTTGCTCTCTCAGCAGGGTGGGTATCTGAGATAGCCTAATTGAAGTCAATGGAGCCACACATTGACATAAAACTGGTGTACTTAATAGGAGGTTAATGCTCAGAAGAAAGGAGAAGCCAAGCTTTGTCTTGAAAGATTTTCTCATGGCTGAGATCTCCTCTGGTTTGTACATTCCCACTGCATTATTCTTTCTTTTCTTCTCCTCAAAAAATTAATTAAAAAAAACAAACAAAGAAACAGAAAAAACCTACCATGTTCTCTTTGTGGTTGACACTGAAGACATAGTTTTTCTGTTTGTTAAAATGTGGGAAAAGGTAAATAATGAAAATTTCTAGTGAATAGTCCCTAAGGTCTTTATTTATGGATCCCTGGCACAAGTTCACTGCAGATAATAGTCCAATTTAATATTTATGATGTGCTAGGTTTCTCTGAATATATAAATTTGGCAATTATTATGGGAGTTATCCCTTATTTATCTCCTTTTGACTCTTAATTAGTAGGATTGCATTTAATCATTAACAATCTTCTCTTCCAAAAAACACCCTACCTGCTAATTCCTCGATAAACGTGTCCCCATTGTGTCACTGTTTTCATTAGAAGATCTTTCTTAGCTGTTCCATTGAGAAGCATTCATTTAAAAATACTAGATCTGCAGATGTCTTGAAGTGACATATCACTGACTGGACATATCACCCTGCAACCACTTTACTGTTATGTTCCTGTCAGCCCTCAGCAGACCAGGCATTAGGGCACTCACTAAGGTGATCAATGGCCCCTCAAATCGTAGCACCCTTTTCAAAAAACAAAGAAAAACACTGTATGTGTGTGAGTGGATAGGGGAGTACAAAGCCTGGCATAGTCTATTTAATTAAACATAATAATACTCAGTGTAAAGATTATGCCTCTTTCTTTGATGATATAAAACAGTGGCACAGAAATTATACCTTTGTTAAAAAGTTCTAACATTAATCAAGTCGCTTCCATGGAGAGATGAAACTACAAGCTCTAACATGTTAACATTCAGCAATGTGTTACTAATAGCATCATTAACACATACCATATATAGCAGCACAGAGTGCCTTAGTCTGAGCTAGTGCCAAGTCCCAGTTTGTCAAGTTGGGACACGGGAATGGCAAAATAATTTCATTCACTCCACCACCTAATTAAGATGGAGCTAAAAGCATGGAAGTTGAGAGCCTTAGCAGGTCTGCTGTGCCATTCCTCCAGGGTGGCTTTGTAGGGAATAGTAAAAATACTTAATACAGTCACCGTTGCATGTTAAATGATTGTTAGGGAATGGAAGCAGTACAGGTTGAATCAGTAAAGGGTGAACACTGCCATCATTGTGCAGAATGCACTCCTCCTCTCCACCTCATCTCTGCTCCCATGTTTGCCCATACTGCTATAAAATTATTACTTTTTTTAATACTGGGAATCTTGACATTTACTTTAAAACCAAGCTACCTTCCTACAATGAGCTGTTATCTGATGCACATTATACAACTTTGCCCTGAGAATGTGAAGGGGGAATTAGACCCACTCATCTATTTAGGTTTCCTAGCAATTTCCATTATGAAGGAATCCTGTGGTCTTCCCATTTGAGGAACATTTTTGATACCCATCTTAGCAGCAGTTCTTAGCAAAGCAATGACTGCTGTGTCCAGCTTCTCACAAACTTGGCTCACTAGATTATTTTCTGACTTTAAATTGATGTAATTATTCTCTCCCAAAATCTGATCTGTAGAAACACATTTATAATACACTTTGACCAGCAACATGTTTCTCTACTACCTGCAGCAAGCTTGCAATTACAGCAACACTATTTAATTAGGTCCCAGCCCTGCATGCAAGCCCTTAAGAGTGCTGGTGCCAGGAGTCAGCTGCAAAATATCCTGTATCCAGTCAGGAAGAGAGAGAATCAGGTCTGCACAGTGACAGTGTAGTTCACCCTGTACCAAGTCTTTATGTGGTTGCTGCTCAGAATTCTGCCCCCAGTTAAGAAAATATTTCAGCCATTTGCTTTCTGATGTTATCCTCTTAGTATTGGCTTACCTGACAATGTGCTAAATTAATCAGGTTTCAAAAAAGCTGAGGTACAGATATGTTAAACTAATCACCAAAAAAATAAACTCAATTCACAGTAAGACTCGTTCCTTCATATCCCCTTTACCCTGTGTATTTCATGTTGTTCAGTTCTAAGTGGGTCTTTTTTATTATTTCTTTCATTAATGTAAGTCTTGATTAATATTTTAAAAAGTAAAATTTTTGAAGGATACTTCATTTTGTTGATATGGTCCTTGCAGGCCACTGGAACATCACACAACAGCAGGGAGATCTGGCTCTTTTAATTTGTGTTGATTCTCTCATTTTATTGTTTGAACAGTTTTCTTGCTTCTCCCACATCCTTCTCATTTGTTACCCCATTTCTAATTATGCATTTTTCTGGTTTGAAACCAATAAAATCAGAACAAAAATTAAAGCTTAGCAAATAATGTTTATAGGCTAAACTTAAGAAGGCAAGGTACATGCTCAGTACCTTTTTTGATACTTTAGCTCCCATAAGATTTTCTGGTTAGTTTCGATGATATCGCTTCTCAGTGCAGTAGCTGACTAAGAGTCACTTGAAACATAATTTCCTGTAGTCAGGAAACTGGAAAGTTTGCAACAGAGCAGTGTATTTTGAAACAGCAGCCATTAATGCCAAAGTCAGAGCTGGTAATATTTGAAAGCTTGTGCTCACCTATGTATCCTTAGGGATGTAAAAGAGAAAAAGAGATTTTCTGCAAATCCATTCCTAATTTGTGATGCTTATCATCAAAAAACATATGGCCAGATCAAAAGGCCAGATCCTAAGCTGGTGCAAATGGCCAAGCAGCACTGTCAGCAGGGATACTGGATTTATAACAGCTGAGTATTTGGCCTATTTGTAGTTTAGTATAAGAATTATCTGACTGAGAGTACAGAAGTTACAACAAAAAACACCAAGTAATAGTCTTTCAGAAAGCCATCACACATTTTTCAGAAACTGAAGATTTGCAAATTTGTTAGTGTCTTTGGACCAGTTTCTTTTTTAGTTCAGATCTCATATTACCCATATTTTAGTTCTTTATAAAAATGAAATGCACTTCATCTCTTTCTAGACACCAAATAAAATAAATTTAACTGTCATTAAGTCAAAGAGAGTCATTCTGCTATAAAAGAGTAATCTATCTCTCACTTTTTCAGACTTAAGAAGTATGAAAAGAAGCTGCACTTAAGAATAGGCCAGGCAATGTTAAGAATATATTGTTGAGAACAATCTGGCAGTGGGAAAGAAGAGAATAGCCTGACCCATCAGCTTTCCTTCCATCCCCAGCTGTTATAATTCTCTAAGTGCTGAGAACACACAATTTAGTAGTTTCGGTGTGGAAACTAGTTGTTTTATTTTTTGCTGTATCTCTAATGCAGCAATATATATACACATATATTTGTATGCATGAGATTTACATTACAGACAGAAAAAAGCAACTAGAGGGTGGATTCTCACTAACAATTAGAGGTACTGGTTGCACAGGAGGAGGTAACCTGTTGGATGTACATTGATGTGAAATAAATGACTTGCATGAAGAGAATGCAGATGATATGACTGTGGTTTAACAAAAAAGAGACTGGAAATGGTAGGAATGGAGAATAGAGCTGTTTTTGGTACTGCAAAGGACTGGCAGGTGTTTAGATTTAGAAAGTGTCATTTTGACATTGTGGAGACTAAATAGGAAAAGTGACTCATACTGCCAACCTCTGAATATCTTGATCAAGTAAGCCATAATTACTGCTGGAAAAGAATGATAGGAAAAGGAATTAGAAATAACAATTTCCTGTAAGAAGGAGAAAGCAAACAAAGTATAATAATGTTACAAATTTGGATTATCTTCATCACAGAAGAAGCAGCAATAAAATGTCTGGGAGTGAAAGTCATCACAGACTGGATCCAATTTAATTCTTCAATGCCTAAAAGCTTCAGCAATGCAACCCCCAGTGCTAATGACATGGCTCTGTGACATCCAGCACTTCTGGTGGGCATGCAGGCACCCACTGCAGTGAACAGGGGCTCTCAACAACCTCAAAATAATGACCTCTGTACAGAGGCAACACAAACACACTCATTCACCAGCCAGTTGGAAAATATCAGTTTCTGCTCCCAGGGCCAATCCTGTGACAGAATAAAGTGATGATTGGACATAGAAACATTCCAACACTCCAGCCTTTTTTCTCTGAGGCAGCACTACTCAGAACTGAGGTGCAGAGTTACACCACTATTATTTTTCCCTTTTCAGGCCAGGAACCCTTGCTATCATTTACACACACAGACACAGCTTCAAAGAGGAAAACAGAGCAAGAGCTTCTTCACTTTTTTATGAACATAAAGCATTTCACAGGTAATACTCTTCATCAAGCAGAAAAAGAAATTGAACTTGGGTGACCTACTTAATGACTGAATGCTTTAAAAATACCAGGCTTGTACCCAGCAGCAGATGGAGCACTGAACTGATTAGAGGGGCTGGTCAGCAGTGGCAACACTTCTATTGCTTAAACAGAAGCCCGCTCACCTGGATGAACACCTGGAAGTACTGAGCAAATGTACCAAACCATCTCGTTCAAAGATATGTTGAAGGAAACCCAGATCTCTAAAACATACATCAATTCCTTCCATACTATATAAAAAAACTATTAACATCTGCAATTCCACTTTGTGGAGGCCCAACCCTCTCAGAAGGTATGTTATACAGTGTGTTCTGCAGACAGTTGATGCAGAGACATCAGAAGAGACAGGCTGAGAAAATTTCTGGTGCGCTCCATCTTGCTTACATGTGCACAAATGGAAGTACTTCAGATTTGCAGACCTCCAGCATACTGGGAATACAAAGAACCCAAACTGAAGTGACTAGGGTTTAGGAGTTGGGGTTTAGGAGAGTTTTTTTCTTCTTTACAGAGAGGAAGTAGGCAAGCATGAGGAGCAGGGAGAAGCATGGATCTTCTCTCCTGAAGACACATTTGACACACTGCTGTGCCTCTGAAATGCAAAAAGCTGAGAAAATGAGAAGGAGCAAGAAGCTTTGTTAAAGCTGTTTCTACCTCCTTCCAGTCTTCCCTTTCTCATCATTTTGTGCAGGTACAGACACACTTCAATGTTGAGAGAGAAACATAACGTTACATAAAAACACAGGCTGTTTTTTCTTTGATAGTGATGATCTGGGAGAAGCTAGCAGGACAAAGAGAAGGAGGTTGGAACTCCTCTGGAGTCACTCAGTCTGTTTGACTGACCACACTGACCTGGAGGCTAAAACCTACAGCACAGCTCCCATTCTTAACAGAGAGTTGCCTAAAGGAATATAGATAGTGGGTAAATACAATTTAGTTTCAATTTAGAAGAGGAAGCAGAAAAAAAAAATAAATCTTTGCTTACCTGAATCAATATAGATACTCAGGATATGATTTCACGGCAAAGGACCTTCATCAGCTACTTGTGCTAAAGGTTAATTAAGATTGTATTTGTCAGTATACAAATATGGGTATGCACATTTCTGGGGAATCTTCAACAGGAAGATTCCACATGTTATTAAGTATTACTGAAATGGTGCTTTGGAATGTTTGGGTGTACATTTCTTGACTTCTATTTCCACTTTGTACTAGAAAATGTGATGATCTATGAATCAAGATCACGTGTAATCTAAAAACATGCTGAAAGAATCTCGGTCCAACACTCACAGACATAAATGCAGTTGCCTCTAATTAATTCTATGAATCATGGTATGAAGGATTTCAGATCCTTTACAATGTAGAGCTTAACATAAAAATAGGATTTTCCTGATGAAGTTGTACATATGGCAGAATAAACACAATGTTCCCATTTTTGTCTAAAAATGTGGTATTCCCCATTCTTATTTCCATGTGATACTCTGAAGTAAAGCTCAAACTTGGGGATGATGAGTCCGAAAAAGTAATTGATAGGTGAGGATTATTTTCTACATTAATATCTGAGGTGCTCCTGAAATTTCTTTAGGAATCAATCAACCTATTGATAATAGAAAAATAGATAGAAAAATAGTATATGCAGAATATGTCACATAAACATTTTTGTCTTTCTTACATTCTCTGTTTGCAGGTACAGAAAGTAGAGAAACTCAACTCTCCAAGATATATACTAAATGAAAACAGTTTGAGTTTTTTTCATGAAGGAAAATTGAATGGTCTGTTCTTTCTATTTATTTTTATGAAGTGCAGCATGATAAGACCCTACTTTTAACCTTATGACATAATAAATCAATAAAGGATATGCAATGAAATAAATGGAACATAAAAGTACATCAAAAAATGTGAAAGAGAATACTTTTCACAGCATGCTGTCATCCCTTGGAATTAACTTCAGCAGGAGATTATTAAGTCAAATATGAAAGATTTTTAAAGGGCTGAATAATTTTGTGAGTAATAACAAAAATATGAATGTTAAAGTAATCTATTGTTATGCTTCTGAGGGTAAATTGATAGCTGCAGGGGTCAAAAAGATATCCTCTTCTCTGCCTGCCTTTTCACACAACTAGCTAAGTTCATTAAGGGCTTTTCTTCAACCTCCCTTCAAGCACCAGACACTGGTCACTTCTGAAGGCAGCAAAAAATGTGAGACTCAGATAAGGAGAAGGAATACCAAACTTGTCTGATTCAGTACAATAAATCCTGTGCTCCTTCTCATCATCTTTATCTGAATGCACCTTACCTCCAACATCAAAGGGGGTTGTTTCCTGTATTCACCATCTCCACGGACTCAGCATAGGTACTTTTAAGCCTGTTGTTCCAAGTCCCTCATAATTTTAATTCTTACATCTCATCCACACTTTCAACTGGGAATTTAGCTTGTCTTTCATTCACCTAGTAGTTTCCATGAATTGTCCAAGCTTTGGCTCTGAAGGATGATTAAATGGGAAGGAAAACAAAGGAAACAAAACAAAACACCCCAAATCTTCTTAATTTTATTTTCCTGCTCCTAACACCATCAATTTTCCCCCAGATTAGGAAAATGACAATCTCTGTGATTCTATTCTCACCCTGCTTTTGAGATCTTCTTAGTGACCTGCAAAAATATCAGGTGGAAATGCACAGGAACAAATCTGTATCCCATGTAAAATTCTTTGACACAATTCCTTTCTCAGTTGAGGTTGCATTGGTCTCAATAGTTGTCCTGTGATACATTTTGCAGACATTTTTAAAAATTTCAGACTTCCTTTATAAATGTTTCACATTTAAATTCTGTGAATATTTCAAAGGGAATTAGCAAAGAATTTAGATTTTACTATGAAGCAAATAAACACGTAACCATTTTGAAGAGCAATCTGATATAACTTATGTCTTTGGGTACTGCCCACCACAAACTCACTGCAGGGTTTATGATTTCATGTTATTGATACTGAGACTTTTGTTACCTAATGTGCCTGAAGGCCTTGGTAAAAAGTCATGATTCAAAGCATAAGAGCAAAATAATTTCCAGGAATTTATAGTCATTCCTATTACAAATTTCTAAACTCACAATAAAACATTGCATATAAAACATTTATATGGTGTACAAACACCATATAAAATGATGTAGTAATAATAATAAAAATAAAATAATAACAACAATAATAACAATAATAATGGCGCTTAATCCTTTAAAAACACTTATTTGGTTTACTTTGATGAAGTGTGTTATCCAAAGTTTATATTCTATCCATGTAGGCTGCATTTAGTAAAGGCTTATGTAGA
The DNA here is from genome assembly GCF_047830755.1 of Zonotrichia albicollis. Lineage (NCBI taxonomy): Eukaryota > Metazoa > Chordata > Aves > Passeriformes > Passerellidae > Zonotrichia > Zonotrichia albicollis. The sequence goes on from NC_133821.1 coordinate 84,061,977, forward strand.
ACTCTTCTGACAGAGCCATCCAGCTTGACTGCTCTGGGAACTAGAACAGACCTACCAAGAGGCAGAAGAAAGAGACACCAGAATGATTAGGAAATAAAATCTATCATTACAAGAGCTACTGAAAAGTATTAAATTCTTCAAAGCATATTCAGTATAGGAGCAACAGGTACTGAAACTACTTGTTTACCCTAGGCACACCTCTGTCACCTCATGATTCATATCTTGAACATTATTCTACTATTCAGTGTCATTGTTAAGTATCATTTCCAAATTGCCAAAGGGGACTGTGCTCTGACCAGGAATACCTCTACTGCAAAAGTTGGAAAAAGGAGCAATGTTTTTGGGGTTGTCCTGAGAGAATATCAGCTGCAGTTCTTTCTAGATCAGTAAGTAAAATATATTCATCAAAAGCTGGACTGGTAATAGCTTTAGGATGGAGCAATAATGCAGTTCTGGCACAAAACTCCAGAAACCACATCTATTGCATAGTTTCAGTTTCAGAGGTGATTTGGTGCACATGATCAAGTGTTCTGTCTGAGGAAACAGAAGTGGAAGATCATTTTCAGGTGCATGAAAAATATATTTCAACCCCTAATGGGGTTGGACATGAAGTCCCAAACACTGATCCTTCAGACAGATTTGAACCAAAATTTGTGAATTTTTTTTCCAGTCTCACATTAATATAATCCAATGTTTCTTTAACATAAAATCATTGAATGGCTTGGGTTTGAAGAGACTTAAAGATCATCTAGTTCCAACCCCCCTGCCACAGGTAGAGACATCTTCTACTAGAACAGGTTGCTCAAACCCCTTTCCAACTTGGCCTTGAAGACTTCCAGGATTGAGGCATCCACAGCTTCTGCGCTGGAAACACATGATCCACATGTGCTCTGTGGTTTTAGTTGCTTTGATCCAGTGGCCTTCTTTTGCTCCATACTACTTGCTGAAACAGACATAGTCAACAGCATTTAAATGCCCTGCTCTTTAGTCTCCCACATCTCCAGGAGAAAGAAACACCAGCTGTGTAAATTAATAATCCAGCAAGAATTCCAGCAGAAACACTCATCTTCTCTGCTACCAGCCACAGACCCAATTTGTTCATTCTCAAGCACTCACAACACATACAAAGAGACTCATTGATTGTTAAGCTCAACTGCATCTTTAATAAAAGAATAAAAATGAAGATTATACAAGTTGCAGCATTGTAGTCTACTCATATATAATCAGAGGACTGTCTGAAACAGCCCTGCTAATATTTTTGCTGTAATTTTATTTCATATGTTTTCTACTGCCTATTATAAAAGAAGAAGAAAAAAAAGTAGCTGTAAATTTATTTCTCTGGATATTTAACACTCAGTTTTAGTTCCTCTGAGGGTAGCACATGTGCTACCCTGGTCAGCCTCCAAAATGCAGTTATCTGTTCAGCCTCCAAATGCAGTGCTAATTATTATTAGCTAATAATAAAATACATGGAAAATATCGAGTGGTCAGGTGTCTGAATTAGCTAAGAGGGAAGTACAAGGAGAGAGAAAAAATGAATCCTAATGCTCACATCTTAAAAATAGTTCCAAGCCATGCACAACAGGAACTTAAGAAGATTCTTTACTTAGGTGAGTCCCTTGATGAGTAGTGTGCCTGTAACACCTCTGAGGGACATAATGCCACTTATCCAGACCTGGAACAAGCAGTCAAAGACTATTTTATATACAAATCTTGATCTTCTATAAACCTTCTGAAATCTAGTGCAAGATAGAGTCTTTAGAGAAGATGATCAGAGTGGGATTTTTATGTCAAACTGCTCAGTGTCACCTGAGCGAATTTACTCAGGTGACATATTCCTAGAGGATTCTAAATGCACCCTCTGGGAGAAGTCCTAATGCATTCAAAAGAGGGACTCTCAGATTTCACAAAATGTGAAAAAGTGCTTGATAGTATGTAAAGAATTACTTTTCCTCAAATGTTGCACGTACACAACCAATCTTTGAATAACTGTGAAGGTTCCATGTCATTTCCCACCAGTCCTGTGGGATGATCTGATCATGATCTGTCCTGAAGAATCTGATTTCAGTGGTAAGTTCAGAGTGGTTGGATATGGTCATGGTACACAGATCTCTTCTTTTAAGGCTGTGGATAGATTTCTGGGGTCACTAGATCTTCTTAACTAGTCCTTATTTTGGAAACTCCTGTGTCCTCAAAAATAGCAAAATTCTGAAAAAATGGGTCATCCTTTTTGGGATTTCTTGGGATGTCTCAAGAACACATGGATTTTCTCTATGCCATTCTGGGTGCTGATTTTATGGGCTGAATCTATACCAGAATGATGCACATTTCAGCTACAAAGTGAGACTGAGCTTAGATCCACCATCTCTCAGCTGACGAAGGATTTTTATCACACATGCAACAACTAGTTTTGCTGAGGGTTATTTACGAATTGTCCCATTTTCTTTGTGAAGACCTCATTTCTTCATCTAATTGCATCTTAGAGAAATTACTGAGTTAGGAAGAAATTAGTGCTTAGTACTATAATTTTTCAACTCTACCAAATCTAGCAGTTGTGATTTTTTCAGCCGCCAAGTAAGAATATAAAGTAATGCAGTTTGAACCGTACATTGAATTGCAATAGCTACTATTACCATTATTATTGTTACTGTATGTAAAAATAAAAGAAAGATACACTGTTGGAGGGTCTTTGTGTTTCTATTTTATAATTTGTTAAAATGTTTTTGAAGTACTATCCTTTTTTTAATACTTGTTTAATACTTTTGTATGATGGCTTTTTCCACTTATAAAAAGGAACAAAAGTATTTCACATGGAACATGTTTTTAAATAAACAAGAAATTCGTTTCTAGACAGTTATGCATCCTGCTCTGTGAAATGAAAATTGCATGTTGTTAAAGTGACACCTGTCAAATACAGAGTTCAGAAAAGTAATGGAGTAACACAGAACCAGTAACTTTGTCAGGATTGGTCTTACAACAAATTCTGTTTGAAGAATATTTTTTTTTATTTGGTGAAGCTGTAATGTCTGGTTACATGTATAAAACTCACAATCCCAAACATTTTCTGCTTCCACATCATGCTTGGTATAAACATTGTAATTGTACAGGAGTGCAGGACTGGAAAGGACCCACTGGCTCAACAGAACACCCCTGGAAGGATAATAGTCCTGCCAACCTTAAAACTGTTTTGTTGTATTGTCTCTATTATCACCATCAAACTGTAAATTAGTATAAAGGACTAGAAGAAAAGATCAGATAAAAAAATCTGAAAATCATATAGTTAAAATTAAGTTAGGATAAAGTTTATGTGGAATGAGGCTTGAAAACTTAGTGGCAAATGATCCCCATTTTTCTGACAGGACAGTTTTGTATAATCAGATGCATCCTGTAGTGAATTCCCCTCTTAGCACTCTAATGCAAGGTGAAAAAAATTATTGCAATAAGAACTTAAAGCTTTCTAGATCTGAACATTTTAAAATATTCAAAAGGAGAAGCAAGGCATTTAGCAAGAAATGTTCACTTTCCTTTTAAGACTTCCTGATTAAATGTGATAATTGCATGTTCTGAAGCAGTATGAAAAGAATTGTTGATTTCACATATTTTTCTTAGGTTCAACTAAAACGTTAAGAGCTATAACGGGGGAATATAGCTGAAACAAACTCCTTCTGTCTGGAATCATTTATAAAGAAGAGATTTATCACAAACTTTCCCCCAATATATGGTATTAGAGACTAATTTTTGAACTATTCTAATGAAAGTCAATTTGGGGATGCTGGTACTTCTCTAATTGTTTCTTAGACATATGCATTAGCAACAGAGAATGTTTTGTTGTCATGGCAACAGGACTATGATAATGACTTCAGACATAGAATGGAATTATGTCACAAGGGTGGTTTGGGAACAGCTGCTTCTGTGCAAGTGTGGTTAGAAGGAACAGAGGCGTGTTTTGGCAACAAACAAGTGATGCACTGTAGGTGCATATAAAGAGCCCACCCTGCTCTGTAGCTGTTTTGATGCTTGGCTACAGTAAAAGTTATTTTATTATGGATATGTCATTCTTATTATTCTGCAATTGTGTAAAATCCTTTCCCACACATTGAGCTTGGTACCTCACTCAGTGTCGTAAGGGTGAGGACCTCTGTCTGCTCTCTTTTTCCTATGCATGATCAATAAATAAAGGTAGATGAAGAAGCCCAGTGTGATCCTTCCAGAAACTGCAAGTACTAAAGCATACACAAGAGACTTAAAGCAAACTTGTCATATTGAAATTAGGACAATGATATACTTCATCAGATGGGGTGGCCTGTTGAGTAGATTGCCTCAGGATGTTTTGTATGAAGATATGCTCCATCTGCACTGAGTAAAATTCTGGACCTTAATTTTCTTTGCATCCTTTTGGGGTTTTTTTTCCGAGTTTTGTTGGCTCTCCATTATGAATCCATAGTCTAGAAAAAAGTTAGCTCAGCGCAAGATAGAAGGATTTCCTCTTCATTAATTATATGCTATTAACTTGAAAACTCTGGATGTGGCTTAGAAGGCAAATAGCTGTCCAGATTGCAACACTTAGGTTCACAGCATGGCACAGATCTCATAAAGGTGATTCAGGATAGTTTATAGAAAACAGGACATCAGATGGTAAAGTTAATCTCCACAACAGCTCCCTTAGTGCTAATGTAGCAAAGGCAAGAGAATGTAAGTGTTCAGATACTTTAGAAGCCAAAAAATGCAAGGAAAAGCTCATTCTATGGCTTCTGCAGAGCCTTATCCAGGTGTTGGGTATGAACTGAGTATTTATTTCTAAGTTTATTGAGAAAAGAAAAAAGAAAAGCGTGAGAATGTAAAAAGAGAAATGTAGCATTAGGTATTTTAAAAAATGTAATACAGTGAAATGTTTTTAAAGAAACATTTTTTATCACAGTCTGGAGTTCCTTGTGACCCCTTTATTCAGCTTGGCTGGAGGAATCTGGTGAAATAAGGGATGGGAACAATGGTTCTGCCCTGAAAATAAAAACTTTAATAACAAAAATGACAAACATGGAAACCCAGAATACGCTGGGCAGGATCCAAAGACCTGTGGGCATGGCAAATGCAGCCAGGTGTAGGGCATCCAAGGGAAAAGGTCCAGTCACAAAAGTAAACTCAGAACACGACCTTATTTCTAATAGGAACCAAACCAACTGAGAACAAGAACCCGAAACTTGACCAAATATAGGATGGTTCTATTAGCATACTACTAATTCCCTTGACCCCACTCTTCCCACCGTGGCCTGGCTCACCTGGTGTCTCCCCTCATTAGACTGCTCCCCATGGCCTAAGGCTGATGATTTCTGTAAATGCTGCTGAGGCCAAAATCCCAGCTGGATGCAATTCCATCATTTTTGAATGTAAAACCAATATTTCCATGAACAAGTTACACCATATATTTTCATTTCTATGGAGTTGTTTCCAGTGCTATCCAGGAAGATATGACGTCAACATAAAATTTATCTGATGCTTGAAGTTTTAAATGCAGTCCTCCTATGTGTATTCCCTGCTGTTTGACAAGGGCTGAGGTCATGCTGCAGACAGCTGTACATTCTCTCTCAAGTATTTAGATGTATGTTTTCACAATATGTCTAGGAACAGAGCATCTTTGAAATTACTGTGTCTATGTCAAAGTTCATTGAACTTGGTGGACAGGTTAAAAAATTATGGACAAGCAGAAGGAAGGTAGAGACAGACATACAATATGATCAGAAATTTTATTTCTCTAAGAAATCTCACTGGTAAGATCAAAACAAAGCAAACAAAAAAGCCAATAACTTGCTGGAGATATCTGAGAAACCCTTAGAATTTTACAAATCAAAGAACAACAGAGGATTAACACTAGGAGGTTAATTTTAAGTGAATGGCATAAATTTAAGCCTATTCATTTTTTTAATAGAAAGAAAGAACATGTTTTAGCAACATACCATTTTTGATGACTTTATAGTACAGAAGGCAGGACTGCAGCTTAGGAACACAGACCATCACTGAGAGTTTGGCTTGAAGGGATGAGACAATAATTTTTTCTGGGTTGACAGATTTCTGTTCTAAAGTATGTTTTCTGACAAACTTTCAGATGCTTCAATGCTCATCTGTCTTTACTGACTCTTGTGTGCTTTACAGACAGGGTTCTCCAGTTCCTAACTTGACCTAGTGTATGGCATCTTTTCTCCTGAAGCATTGGTTTTGATGGGGAAGCAGTGGTTCTCATATGGGCATTAAGGCAGTTGCAGATGATGAAATTGCTTTGGAGGTGCTTTGGCAAATTTACAGTACTGTTACTCCGTAATTGTGACACAGGCCAAACAGACTGAGGATGAAGCAAAAAGAAAATATCTCTATGCCCCAGTAATTTTAACTAAATATATTTTAATTTTTTATTTGAAGCAAATATGAGTTATTAAACCAGTTGTGTTAAAGTAGAATTTTATAGGAATTTTTATGGTCATGCAGCACAATCTGGATTTGAACTTTACTTGAGCTATAGCAGATCCAGGCTCAAATCTATGTTTCCCATTAAAATGAGGTATCCCAGCTTTTTGAAATTTATTACAGATTTCCATATAATTCTTTCTATCATTATTTGTATCCAAAACACCACATTACAGTTTATCTCTGATAACAAAATCTTCACAGAACAAAACAGAACTGAGATGAGAAAGGAAATGGGGAATGATGATGAATATTTTCAATTACAGCATATAGGTTTTGTCAAAGCATCAGGCACATTTCTGTAGTGTGAAGAGTTTAGTTTGAAACACTTGAAAAATGCATCAAGTACAATTTTTTGCTGTTAAAACAATCAAACTGTTTAGACCACTGATAAGGTGTTTGTCAGCAGCTGCCAACGTGTACAGCTAGTCAAATAAGATCTGACAAAATAAAGTTACACAGAAACATGCAATTCATTGAGCACAACTGTCTCATTTCAAATATCTTGGGTTTAACTGACTGCAGAGATGGGTTTCCAGGGAACCATTTTAACTCCTGGTAGATGGGCCATAGGGACAGGGATCTCACAAACTGTGAAAAACTCAAATTGGATTAATACAGCTGCTCAAGAGCCAAGTCCTCTGCCACCAACCAGTGGAGATGACAGTCTCATCTATTTAATGGCATGGATTATTTGGAAAATTGACAGGAACACCAATTCCTTAAGCAGCTACAGTATCCAAGAGCTAACTCTAGACATATAAAGCAAAGATATGCTTTTGATTTATTGCGTATAGCAAACAAACTATAACACTCACTTAAAATTTTCCATATCTAAAAAACACTACTTGTGAGCAAGCTCTACACTTTGATTTGACCTTGCTCCTTCCCCAGCCCTCCCAAACACATACTTTGCCTGAGAGGAGCCATACACACTGAGTATTCATGCAGGGATGTCCAAATGAGCCAAAGTTATCTGTGCTGTTTCTATAATAATCAGTGCTTAAAACAGATTGCATTTCCTCAGAGTTACACTCACCACTTCCTTGTCCTTCCTCACCTTGATCAGAAGCATGACAAGGATCACACAGTCCATCCTAATGGCAATTTCCAAAGTGTGGTCTGTATAGAATTCAGAAGAGCAATGTTTGTGAATTGTCCCTGGTGTTGGTGCTCTGGTGTGGGCACCTCCCCCACGGGCTGTGGGTGGGTCTCTGGATCCTCACAGGCTGCAGGTGGATCTTTTCATTCCTCATGGGTCCCCACAGACTGTGGGTGGGTCTCTGGATCCCTCATGGATCCCCAGGGGTTGCAGGTGGATCTCTGCCCTGTGGGTGGGTCTCTGGATCCCTCATAGACCCAAGGGGCTGCAGGGGCACAGCAGCTTCACCACGATCTCACCATGGCCTGCAGAGGAATCTTGGCTCCAGCACCTGGAGCACCTCCTGCCCCTCCTTCTCCACTGACCTTGGTGTCTCCATGTTGTTTCCTTCACATATTCTCACCTCCTCCTCTTCTCTGGCTAGAGAAAATGCAAACCCAACTTTTTTTATTTTCTTCTTAAATATATTATCACAGGGGTGCTACCAACCTGTCTGGTAGGCCCAGGCTTGGCCAGCAGCAGGTCCATCTTCAGAGCCTTCAGGAATGGCTCTGCTGGACATGGTGGAAGCTTCCAGCACCTTCTCACAGAAACCACCTCTGCGGCCCCTCTGCTGCCAAAAACCAAGCCATACCTATTGGGCCCAAGAATACAAGTCTAAAAGCATACACAGAACTGGAAGTAGTGGTCTAAAAGTAAGAATTATAGTATACTTTCAAATTCAGAAAAATACTAAGATAAAACAGGCTTAAGGTATCTCCAACAAAAAATAATACTGTGAAATGCAATAACATTTAAGAGACACATGCAAATATGTCTGTTTTCCATAAGTAGCTCAAGTATAGACCAAAATTTGGCTTATTCCTGTTCCCTTAGTAGAATGGCATGGACCAGAAAGTCATGCAGCAAACACTATGCCAATTATGACAATGGACAATGTCCTCTTAATGAAAAAGTTCTTCTTATGGTCTATCATACCTTTAGATTTAGAAGCATAAGTAACAACTAGTCATATTTTTTTTAATGTAAAATCAATGCAGTTTAAAAAAAATGTCTGTTTCTCAGACATGAGTCAATTCAAAATAAAATACACGTTCTCAAAATAAAAATTGTAAAGTCAGTTGATATCATAAAATGGGGAAAATTAGTCTCCTTTTGTCTTCTAATCCCATCTGTTTGTGTCAATATGTCGTCTTTCATCTTACTGTTATATTTTTCATAGTAGAGACAGGTTTGCTTCCTTATTGATCCATATGCATTCAGCATCGAGCACAATGGGGTTCCAGTCAACAATCAAAATTTTGAAGCACTATGGTTAGACAAATACATCTAGAATAATATATGAAGAGGCATCATTTATGAAAATGAAGTGAAGAGAGAATGAATAAGATAATTACATAATTGAAATACGCCATGGAAGGATTGATTTTAAAACTATTTGTTAATAATCTTAACAAATTTGCTCAGATTCCATCCACATAACATGCTAAGTAATGGTACAGCTAGAAGAATGGTAAAAATAAAGACCATGCTCTCTGACTTTTTTTTATTTACACTATAAGACAAAATTGATAAATATGATGTGGTGTGTCAAGACTTAAAAGAAATAGCTATTTAAAAAAACTAAATCTGCTTTCTTTTACATTGCAAGAGTGTTGAACATGATTTGAATACTTCAAGAACAAAGAAGGTAGGAGGAAAATGAAAACACAACAGTGAAAACCTTCAGCAGGTTGTACAAAGACTATTTCATAGTGTATAGTACAAGTAAATTAAAAAAATATTTGGAATGATGTCTTGGTAAAATTGGCTGCAAAGTTGCATGGAGATGTATCTGCTGTATCTGAAATATAAAATAAAATGCTGAAAGAGCTACCTATAGAGCTTATCAACAGCAAATCTTCGAGAATACTTTGTCATACTTCCTCTTTCCTAAATGCCCATTCCTACTGACTGAAAAGCACAGATAAGGAAAGAAGTTTATTAAAAAATAAAGGAGAATTACTTCATTTTTTTAACATGTGACAATTTTATTAGTCTATTAAATAATGTTTAATCCATGTTTAATTTCAGAAAGTACTGGGAAGAATTGCACAAATATTGCAGAGATGGTAGCAGATAACTGGGTCCTTCCTGCACTAGGGTCAAAAAACTCCCTGCAGTGCTACAGGTTTGGGACAGAGTGGAGAAGAGTAGAAGTAACAAGCAAAGAATTGGAGAAACATGATGACAGCAAATTTGCAGATGACACCAAGCTGAGGTGTGCAGTTGTCACAACAGAAGGAAGCAATGCCATTCAGGGGACTTGGACAAGCTTGATAAGCAGGACTCGCATGCACCTAAGGAGACTCAACCAGTCCCAAGTCCAGGGTGCTGCACCAGAACTGGGGCAGTCCCAGACATCAGTAGAGACTGAGTAATGAACT